>NW_020954610.1:30498514-30578535 GCF_900497805.2 Vombatus ursinus
ATATAAAATATTTTAGAATATATATGTATATGTTCTAAAATATTTTAGCAGTTTTCTTTTGGGCTAACAAAAAACTAGAAATTAAGGGGATGTTCATTCTTTGGGGAATGGCTAAACAAGTTATGGTTTATGGAAATACTACTGTGCTGTAAGAAATGATGAGCAGGTTGATTTTAGAAAAACATGGAAAGATTTATATGAAATAATGAAGAATGAAATAAGCAGAATCAAAAGAATGTTGTATAAAGTAACAGCAATATTGTTTAAAGAATAACTCTGAGTGGCTAATTATTCTGAGTATTATAAATACTCAAATGAACTACAAAGGACCTCTAAACTTGTGTGTGTGTGTGTATGTTTTAAATGGTGGCCTTCTGTAGTGTGGGGTGTAGAGGGAAGGAGGGAGACAATTCAGAACTTAAAATGTGACAAAAAAATATAAATTAAAAATTTTAAAACAATGACAGAAAATAAAAATGAGGTGTTTAAGAAAATCACTATGTATCAAGTAAATCTAAAAAAGGAAGAGATGTAATTATATTATCAGACAAAGTGAAAACAAACATTCAAAACATAGAAAGGGATAAAAAAGGAAAATATATTATACGGAAAAGAATAAGACAACAAAACCAATATCAGTGTTAAATGTATATTCATTCAGATCCCTTAGCTTTGAAATTCATAAAGGAAACATTAACTGAGCTATTAAGAATACATAGATGCTAATCCAAATATTTCAATGTCCTTCTCTCTGAGGGATTGAACAAATTGCTAGAGAAAATAGACCTAAAACACTTATTACTTCTCCTAAATGAAACTGCAAAAGAACATAGATATTTCTTCACATACCTTATGGAACTTTTACAATTGGCTGCGACCAATTGATCATTGTGGCACAAAGATATTGCAAACAAATACAAAAAGGCAGAAATAATAAATATATCCTTTATAGAATAAAACACAATTAAAATAGTTATTAGTTCAGGGACCACAAACAAAAGATACAGACCCAAAATGGAGACAACAATGAAGTCTGAAATAACAAGTAAGTCAAAAAGCAAATCATAGAAGTCTTTAATAATTATGTGGGGGAAAATGATAACGATGATACAGCATACTTAAATTCCTAGGATATAGCTGAAAGCAATCCTGATGGGAAAATCATATCCCTACTAAAATTTGAGGAAAAATAAAATGGAAGTAAAAAAAAAAGCATTGAAATGATGAATAAAACTAAAAACCTGGTTCTTAAGGAAGAGATAGTGGTGGAAGGCATCTGAGTAATGTGAAATGAGGAGTAGTAAAGAAGGAGCTCTCAGCAAATAGCCTCAATTTTTTTCAGTTTAATATGAACCTGGTTCTCAGGTGAGAAGATGAAAGAAGGGTGAGCCTTGGTAGAATTGAGGAAGGATGAAAAGTTTTCCCAAAAAAGTGCTATGGTAGTGGAATAATGGATCAATCAGGGAATGGATCAGGAACGATTGTCTTATTGCTGTGAAGGCCAGTTGAGATTATATAATAGAAATATATGACAGACCCAATTAATACATTTTCGTAATTTTCTTTCCAGCTTAATTCAGTAGTGCTTAAGTAGAAGTAAAAGTAGTAGATGGCAGGAGTAATCCAAGGAGGCTTTACAGGACAAAATCAGTGATAGAAGAGGGAGCAAGGGACTGGAGAGAAGAAGATGGTGCAAAGTTTAAAGTGGTTCACCAAGGGCACTAGATCAAAAGGGAAGGAGTGTTTCAACTGTAGAGGTGAGGGTCTATGAAAGAATTGAGGGGTGGAAACAGCAGAGGTCACAGTGAGGACATAGAACAGAGCTATAGGTTGCAAGGCAGAGGGAGAAGTAAAATAACAACAGATTGTGATCAGATATGGGAATTTCAGAGTCTATGAATATGGAAATGAAATACTTGTGGATGATGATAAGATTAAAAGTACGATAATCTCTGTGTAGCAGAGGTGGGGTGAAAGAGTAGGTCATGGGAAATTATGAAATTGAGGAACTAGGAGGTTAAGGTGTTGAACAGTTATCAATATGTGTATTGAAGTCTCCTAATATCAGGGCAGGAGGTGAAGAAAAAGTGCTAGCCAGAAACTGAACTCATTGGGGAAAGTAGTGTTCAAGACGACAATAATAACACTGCCAAAATCTTGACTGGATGGTAAATATGAATTGAATGAACCTCACAAGAGAAGAGGTTACTGAATGACAGCAGTAGAGGGAGAGCCTGGAAGTGACAAAGGGGACCAAAGAATCTTCCAATTTCCCCACCTCAACCAGTGAATCAGGGGGTATGAATGAAAGTGTGACTAGGGCTGGAAAAGGTGTCCAAGAAATCTATGTCATCAAGAAGGGAGACCTATCTCACTGAGTGCAAGATGAAAAGGAAAAAAGATATTTAAAATGAAAGCAAGTTTGTTACCTACAAAGCAGGAGTTCCAAAGAGCATAATGAAAGGGGAGGATAGCTTTAGAGTAAGCTGTTTAGTTGGGAGGTGGTGAGTTTTGAAGGGGATATGATTAATGGAGCAGACAATGGGAGAGGGAACACAGTTGGAATAATGACAGCTGGGGAATTCAGAACATCAGGACTGGGGAGGGTAGGACAAGGTGGGAATTTGATAATCATTGAGGAGTAAGTTCAGGCAGTAAGTTCATCAACCCTATGGATTTGGTCTCAGGGTGGAGACCTCTCAAGGTATTAGGCAGCAGCATCTAGGTGAAAATCTAGAAGTCAGGGAGGAGGGACCCCATGAGAGCAAGTTCAGGCAGATCACTGGTGAAAAGAGCAAGGTAGAATGGCACAATTCATATAAACAATTTAATGATTATTGCAATCAGAGTTCAGTGCCAACAGGATAAGGTAGACTGAGGACAGTCAGGTCCCAGACGCCAGGTAGATTTACCATTGTCCACCAAGACTTTGACATGGGAGCTCTCCTCTTCTCCTTTATTATCTCTCTTGATGATTTCATTAGCTCCCAAAGGTTCAATTACCATCTCTATGCCTATAATCCCCAGATCTACATATCCAATCCTAATTTCTCTCCTGAGATCCATTCTCACTTCACCAGCTGCCTTTTGGAATTTCTGAATTATACGTCACACAGGCGTCTCAAAGTCAATTTGTCCATAGCAGAATGCATTATATTTTCTCCAAACCCTCCCTCTTCCTAACTTTCCTATTACTGTTAAGTGCACCACCATCCTTTCAGTCTCCCAGGCTCACAACATTGATATCCTTATTCACATTCACACCCACCTCCCCATATCCAAACTGTTGTCAAGTCCTGGCAGTTCTGACTTCGCAACATTTCTTGTATATATCCTCTTCTCTATACTCACACAACCACCACCCTGAGAAGGAAGAACATTCCAGGCAAGGGGGACAGCCAAAGAAAATGACCAAAGCAGAGAGATGAAGTATCTTGTTTATTAGAACAGCAGCAAGGAGGCCAGTGTTACTGGATGAAAGAGTACATAATGGGGAGCAAGATACAAAAACACTAGAAAAAGTAATCATGGTAGATGAGTTATGAAGGGCTTTGAACACTAAGCAGAGAATTTTTTTTTGGCATTTATAAAGCCCTTTAAGTTTTTTCAAAGCATTTTACATTTGTTGCCAGGCAGATAGGTGGTTCATCAGATAGAGGACCTGAGTTCAAATTCAGCCTGAGAGACTAACTAGCCGTGTGACCCTGGGCAAGTCACCTAATCCTGTTTGCCTCATTTCCTTATCTGTAAAATGAGCTGGAAAAGCAGAGGATTTTGTATTTGATCCTGGAGGCAATATGGAGCCACTGGAGTTTATTGGGTAAGGGTGACATGATCAGACCCATGCTTAGGAGAATCACTTTGACAGCTCAATGGAGGATGGATTGAAATGTGGAGAGACTTGAGGCAGGCAAAACCATAAACAGGCTATTGCAATAGTCCAAGTGTAAATTGATGAGGGCGCACCAAGAGTGACGACAGTATCAGAGGAGGGAATGGGTCATATTTGAGAGTTGTTGCAAAGGTAAAATTGACAGACTGAAGCAACAAATTGGCTGGGGTGAGAGTGCACAGGTGAGAGATAATGAGGAGTGAGGATGACAGATTTTGAGTCTAAGGGACTGGGAAGATGGTGCTGGTTCTCAACAATAATAAACAAGTTAGGAGATGGGGGTTTAGAGGAAAAGATAATGAGTTCAGTTTTTTACATGTTGAATTTAAGATGTTTCCCTGACATCCAGTTTGAAATTTCTGAAAGTCAATTGGAAATGTAAAATTGGAGGTCAGCAGAGAGGTTAGGAGAGGACAGGTAGATTTAAGAATCATCAAATTAGAGATGGTAGTTAAATCCATGAAAACTGATGAGATCATCAAGTGAAGTAGTATAGAGAATAGAAGAGAAGAGGGTCCAAGACAGAACCCTGTGGGACACCTATGATTAGAAGGCATGACCTGGATGATAATCTAGCAAAGGAGACTGAGGAATGCTCTGATAGGTAGGAGGATAGAATAATCTTCCAAAAATCTAAAGAGAAGAGAACATGAAAAACAAGAGAATGATCAACAGTGAGAGCTCAAGAAGAATGAGGATTGAAAAAAGGCCATTGAATTAGTGATTAAAAGATCTTTGATGTCTTTAAAGAAAGGAGTTTCAGCGGAAAAATGAAGTTAGAAGTCAGATTTGTAAGAGGTTAAGTAAGAGAAGAGAAAGTAGAGGAACATATTGCATCTGACCTTTTCAAGGACTTTATCTTGAACATGAAAATTACATCCCCTATACTAACAATATTTAAGGGAGCAGACAGATATAATTCTAAAGCATTAACTCCTCTCTCTGAGGAGAACAGAGTGGCCAGCCTCTAGTCCAAACCTCTTGCTTCATCTCCTGGCAGAAGTCAAAGTCTCCCTTGGAGAAGGGAGAAGAGACTTGGAGAAGATACCAAAAAAGTATCTGCTCTGCCTCCCTTTAAGTCACCCATGCTCTATGCGGAGGACGGACTCACTTTGCAGCCAAAAGGATTTTCCAAGTACAGGTCTGACCATGCTAACTCCTCTGCCCAGTAAGCTCTAGTGGTTCCCTATCACCTCTGGGATCAAATACAAAGTCCTCTATTTGGTATTTAAAACTCTTCACAAACTAGCTCCATTCTACCATTCTAGTTCCATTACACATAACTCCTCTTCATGCATTCTGTAGTCCAGCTATACTGAACATATGTCCAGTTTTAAGTAGAAATTTTCCTATGTGCCACTTCCTGAATTGAAATCAAAAGTAACTTTATAGGGGACAAAATCACAAACAATTCTTTAACAACAGCATTTTCTTGCAATATACAATCTCCATAATCCCATTTCTAACTTTATCCTTCCTACTTAATCAACTGTCAGTTTTCCTAAAGACATTAGGAAAATTTCTCTCAGATGCCCGTTAGGACAGAATTACTAGACAATAAGACAGCAATCCTTCTCATTTCTCCATGATATTGCCCTACCTGTCACCCATATCTGCCTTCCTCCTCATCTTTGACTACTAGAATCTCTGGTCTCCTTCAAGATTGAGCTCAAATTTCATCTTCAGCAGGAGAGCTTTCAGAATATCCTAACATTAGTGTATTCCCCCAAAATATTACCATGGATATATTTAATAGTTATATTGTGTATTTGTCTCACCCAATAGAAAGTAAGCTCTATGAGGGGAGTGATTATTTCATTTTTGTATTTGTACATTCAAACAGTGCCTTGCATATAGTAAATGCTCAATGAATATCTGTTGATTGATTAGTTTATTGATTGGTAGATAAAGGTGCAGGTAAGAAGGCACACAGAGTCAGAAAGGGTTGACAGTAGGTCTTGGGGGCTCAGCCACAGAGTTTACATTTCCAGGGCAAATCTCCAGTTCCCAAAAGGACTGGGGTAGAACTAAGATTGCAAGTGAAGGCTAAATGTTCCAGTCGGACAGATATGAGAGGAAGGTGGAAGGCCAAACCAGTAATTCCTATGTTTTGTCAGAAGGCCTATGAAGATCAAGTTAGTAAATGGGCAGATTGAAAAAGTTCTAAGTATGGCCACAAAGGACATTGACAGGAGCCTGGGACACCAATATAAGTGACTTTTGCTTTATTTCCTTATGTATTAGTTCAATCCAGCCAAAGACTGCACTGATAACAATACAAAAAATGTTTTGATGAGCAACATGAACATGAATCAGACCCATAAGGATTAAAATACAGTTTAAATATATGTGTATGTTTAAACTATGGGTAAAATATATTTTAAATTTAATCAAACCCCACATATTTAAAAAAAAAAGGAGGGATTTTTTAAACACACTTCAGGGACAGATGTTTTCAAAATCCCTACCCGAAACTCTCCTTATAAGATGTTCTAACCTAATGCAATAGAACTATGGGAATTAAAATGTATAGTAGGAAGTAGGGATAAAAAAACATATAGGGGCTAAACCAAATTGGAATATTTGGTATTCCTCTATCACTAGTTTATTTCTCAACCACTATAATATTAAACCATTCAGTGGCATATTTCTTCTGATGCCAAACAGTAATGGCAATGGGAAATATGTGTGTGTGTGTGTATTGATATATATATAATCTATATATAGATATATAGATATATATATTGATTCTTCACTTCTTAAGACCAATACTATAGGTTTTCCTCATTCTTTTAGTTTCTTTTTCCTGCTATTTGTTAATTTGAGGGGGAGATTGTTTTATTTTGTTTGTTTCTTTACCAGTCCTGAGAATTCATTTGTATGAAGAATTCCTAGCAACAAAACTATTCAACCAATGCAGGTCAACATTTTCTCTATAGCTTGTAGTCTTAGAGAATTTCCTCAAACAACAGTATCAAACAAAAAGAAACAGATTCTTGAAGACTAAATATTGACTTAGAAAACCACAAATTAACATTATCTATGTTGTGTGGTATTTTTATTTATTTTGTTAAACATTTCCCAATTACATTTTCATCTAGTTGGGGAGAAACTCTCAGGAGTTGACTGTTTGCAGTCGAAGGGCTGCAGGTTTGACACAGATGTCCTAGAACACTAAAAAAAAAGATTAAATGTCTTCAATCAATAAACATTCAGTAAGTGTCTAGTATGTTCCATGCACTGTGCTAAACACTAAGGATACAAAAACAAAAAAGGCAAAAGGCAATCCCTGTCCTCAAAGAGCTTACAATCAAATGGGGAAGACAACAGACTTGCTCAGATTCACATAGCCAATATGTGTCAGGATTTGAACCCAGATCTTCATAACTGAGGAGGCAGACTACATCCACTATATCACTCTGCTGATACAGGTACACTTCATTCAAAGGAAAAACAGTTCTAGACAACCAGATAACTTAGGTAATATGTGCTTATTTACCTTCTAAAAGGATGGTTTGTTTTAAATGAGGGATTCTTTTTAAATATCAGGCTCTTTTGACATGTTTTTAATTTAATACAATTTTTCAAGCCCATGCAAAATTCAGCTACAACTTTGCTGGAACTTGTCCCTTGCATAAAGGGAGATGCACCTGTAACACATATATGCTGTTTGGTAGACCACAAGGTTCTTTCATACAGTCCCATATTTCTGTTTTGAGTCTTTTGCTGCTTGGGTAAACATTGTACTTTTCATTGGATATACTGTAAGTCATTAAAGTCAGTAAACAGCAAAGATGAATAAAACAGCAACTTACATATTTTTAACACCTCGAAGTTAAAACCATTTTGCAGTGGGGAGGAACAGATGCCAGCGTCTAAATGTGAGAGCCACCAACTGGGAATTTGCTAGTTGTAACTGTTACCATCTGTTTTCCACTGTTCATTTTTACCTCCCTCTCTTAGATTTAGTATTTGAATTCAGGGCTATTAGAATAAGAGGAATAGTGGGAGGGATTTAAGTAGAAATTTTTCCAGGTGCTACTTCCCGAATTAAATCAAAGGTAACTTTTCAGGGAGAAAAAAAATCATGAGAGCAATTATTTAACAATGGTATTTTATTCAAGTGTGCATTTGCCATGCTCCCATCTCTAACCCTATTCGTCCTATTTAATCAACTGTTAGTTTTCCTAAGGGCATTAGGGACATTCCTCTCAGATGCCAATTAGGGCAGAATTAGTTTATTCCCTGACTGAATAAATAATTTGGGCATACCATATATACTTCCAAAACTTACCAGCACTAAATTAAATTTCGGATTCCTTGAGCCAATGGGCTTATGCACTTTGAATCACCAGATTAAAGGAAAAGAATATTTGTTAAAAAAAAAAAAAGGTAAATGAACAATTGTGACTTGTTAATTGGGATACAAGAGATCTCAAATTATTTTTCTAGTCTGTATGCCTTTAAATAAAATGGCACCGAAACAATTCCAAAATATAGAAGTCTACCACTTTTTATTTAGAGAAATTCTCTCTAGAAAAAATTCTTAATAACTAGTTTTAATAACTGTAGGAGAAATATGCATACTATATGTGTTAGTGTGTGTATGGATATTTATAGATATATGAAGGTGTGTGTACACATACATTCACACATGTGTATACTGGCTAAAAGTCAAGAGAGAGGAAGAACAATTAACAATCTTATGAAATGGCTTTCCATTTAAAATTCCATTGTGAAGGATAATTATTTGTTATTTTAAGACTGCTTGTCTTGATAGTAAATGTGATTACACAAAAGCACTGGGTAAGGCTGGGTCCCTTATGTGAAATATCGCATTGAAAGATATGGGGATGAGACTTATTATTTTTTTTTCTATTTAAGGAGTTCCTAGAATTTCTTCACCAAAGCAGGTCAGCATTTTCTTCTACAACTTATAATTTTAGAATATTTCCCACCATGTTTAGAGGTTATACACATCTTCCTCAGCTCTGATTCTCTTTTTCAATTTGACTAATACCTACCTAACACTAGTGGTGCAGGTTGTTTGCTCTACCTACTTGACAGGTTTATGGCAAGGAACAAATTATATAATATGAATTAAATATTTTATAAACTGTAAAATACTAAATAAGTGTAAATCATATGGGAAATTTAGATTGTAGCATAAACAACACTCTTAAAAAGGAATTTCCTAATTGCTTCTCCATGCCACAAAGATCAGAGTAGAAGAGACTCTCAAAAGTCATGTTCTCCAAATCAGTCTTTACTTGAGGCTGAAATCTCTATCCCCATGAAATGGTCTGAAGATATCCAAAGAGGAGGAACTCACTATCTCCTAAGCCATCCATTCCACTCATAAACTGCTCTCACTGACAGCCAGTTGTTTCTTTGTTATCCAGTCAAAATCTGACTCTCCACAACATCCATACATTGCTTGCTTGCTTCTGGTTCTACTCTGACATCACACTGAACCAGTATAGTCCTAATTCCCCATAATAGCCCTTCAAATATGCGAAGATAGATATAAATGTGCATATACACGTAAACATACACATACATATATTTGTTCTATGCACATATATATTTAAATATACACATATGTATATGTGTGTGTTTATTTGTTCTTTTAAGCCTTTTTTTTTCTTTCTCCAGTCTAACCATCCACAGTTTCTTTGGCCAATCTTTGAGATTTTAAGACCCTTCATCAACCTGGTTGCTCTATCCAGACACCCTCCAGTTTGTCACTACCCTTTCAAAACAATGTCACACAGATCAAAACACAATATTCTAGATATACTTTAACTAAAGATGAGTAGAGTAGATATGCCATTAATCATTTGGGACATTAAGATTCTCTTCATGAAGTCTTAGCTCACAATAGCTTTTCAGGATGTAACATCACACTGTTAACTTATATTGAGTTCACAGTATACAAAAAAACCAAAAAATTGTTTCATACAACCTCTTAGTTAGTTACATCTCCCCTATATTATTTGAACCCAAGTATAAGACTTTACATTCCTCCCTATTAAATTTCTTCTTATTTGATCTTTCTAGCTTATCAGTTGTTTTGGCCATCATATCTGTTATGGAAGCCTCCCAACTTTCACATTAATCAGCATTCAATCTTAAAAATCAGACATATAGATATAGACTATATATATATATATATATATATACATATACATATACATATATACATACATACATACACACGTATATATATGTATATACATGTATGTGTATATATACGTATGTACACATATGCATACATATACATATATATGTGTATGTATGTACACATGTATGAATGGTTAGAAAACTAGTGAAGGAGTCAGAAAAGACTGGGTTTAAGCCCTGCCTCTGACATACTAGTTGTTTGACCCTTGGCAAGTCACTGAACTTTAAGTTGCAGAAAAGCCATTGATCTGTACTGGCAAAAGTTCTTTACCAAGACATCCCTATATCAAAGGTCAGGTCATTTTCATGCTATAAAGTCTGCGCCTTGTGGATTGATATTCACTTGTTTTTTCACAGACTGTCTGCAACAATTGAAATGCATAAATGATTATATGAACACTTATAGGGTAAATGTCATCAACTACCATTGAAGTGTGAGCCAGTTATTCTAGAACCATGAACTATGTCTCTAACATTGCCCAGGCATCTCACAATTATCCTTCCAAAAGGAAAATAATGTGCATAGATCAATATAAACTCATGCATGTAGTTTGAAAAGTAAATCATAGTTAATGCTCTGTGAATATGAGGCTACTAGCATGATCATTACATATAAAAGACATAAAAGGCATAAGCCATAATAGTGTCGAACAGTTATCCTGAGAAAAGCACATTCTAACAATCCCCCTAAAACCTATACTTTTCTACATAAAGCAACTTTCATCAGCAACTGAATCATCAGTGTTTCAAATGTATAGATAATAAGACTTGACATCTTCTTATATGTTACCTTTCCTGCCTATCATTTTGGCTGGTGAGAAATATAGTCATTTTACCCAAACACAGAGATTTTCCTCTTCATGACTTGAAAATGCATAGGTATGAACACAGCATATAGGCTGTCCATCAAAAACTATTAAATTTATATTTTAAAAAATAAAGTAATTGAATTATTTAGGTGATCATCATAAATGGTCAAAGAATATGAATAAGCAGTTTTTGGATGAAGAAACTAAAGCTATCTATAATCATATGAAAAATGCTCTAAATAACTATTGATTAGAGAAATGCAAATTAAAACAACTTTCAGGTACCATATCACATCTCTCAGATTGGTTAACATGACAAAACAGGAAAATGATAAATGTTGGAGAAGATGTGGGTAAATTGGAACACTAATGCATTGTTGGTAGAGTTGTGAAATAATCCAACCATTTTAGAAAGCAATTAGGAATCATGCCCAAAGGGCTACAAAAATGTGCATACCCTTTGACCCAACAATATTACTTCTAGAGCTGTATCCTAAACAGATCACAAACATGGGAAAAGGACCCACATGTACAAAAATATTTACTGCAATTCTTTCTGTGGTGTCCAAGAATTGGAAATTGAAAGGATATCCATCAAATTGGAGAATGGCTAAACAAGTTGTAGTATTGATAGATCAAAGTTAGTCATCGCACATCATGTTTGAGTCTACCTATGAAGTCAGTGAGGCCCAGACTTTTTGGACAGCAAACTAGACATCCTTGAAGGATAACTTGGTGGTGTAAAGATGGTAGGTCCAATTCATGTGTATACTTCAAGGTCAATTAAGTTCCTTGGTGCAAGAAGAGATCATTGATTAGCAGGAGAATCCAACTTCTGGACTTAATTCATTACAGCCCAGCTGATTCCAAACTAAATTCTGAGACAGAGAACCAAGATTTAAAGAATTAAAGGATGTAAGCAATTAATTATATATAGGATCAATAAGTAAATTATACAGGATCAATTCAATCTTCTTAATCTGAACATTGAGACAATGCCACTCCCCTCCCTACCCTTTCATGCTGGAAACAGTTCAAATTTAACATAAACTTCAAAATCAAGAAATAAAGTGGAAAACTGAGCAAAGAACAACAACAAAAAAGAAATTTTAATTGTTCATGGGTAAGTTTTTTTACATGTAATTGGGAAATACTTAACAAAATAAAAATATATTTAAGCATATATTAATTTAATGTTAAAATATTGATATTCCCAAAAGTTATGTCTACAGTCACAGAGCTATTAAAATACAACCAAAAGTTTAATTTGGTTAAAAGTACAACCAAAATTTTAATGTATCATTTATTTTATTTTTAAAACATGTTGAATCGAAAGCCTATAGAAGGCAGTAGTGGCAGGTGGAAGAAGAAAATATGTTTAACACATAAAACAGTTTAGAAACAAAAAGACTTAAATCAGATCTGGGTTCAAAATCTGATCACATTTTTCACTAAAACCAATATGACGTTGAGAAAATAATTTTACCTCTTTCATCTTAGCTTTAAAATGAGGAGATTGTACTTCTGAGGCCCCTTCCAGCTCTAAATCTATGAGCCTACATATTCATTCAAAAGTCTGTTGTTTAAAAAAAAATTATTTGGGTTCTCCAAATTAATTTGTTGGAATATAACCATTACTTTTCCAAAATCATTTTAATTCCAAAATAGTAAATGCAATTATACTCTCATTAATAAAAGGAGTGGATTTCAATGCTAGCACCATAAATCTAGAAAGAATTCTTAGAGACCATGTAGTCCCACCTTCTTGTTTCATTGTACAGTTGAAGAAATTGCAGCTGTAGAGGCAGAGGATTTGCCTAAGGTCATAGATAGTAGTAATAACAATAATATTTAGCATTTGTATAATGCTTTAAAATTTATAAAGCACTTTACAAATGCTATTTAATTTGTTCTTTGCAAAAGTTTGATGTAGGTATTATTATTTTTCCCACTTTACAAATAAGGAAATTAAGTCCAAGAGACATTAAGTGATTTGCTTAGTAGCACAGCTTAAAAGTACCCAAAGCAGGATTTGAACTCAGGTCTTCCTAATTCCAAGCCCAACACTCTAACTATTGTGCCACCTAGCTGCTAGTAAATAGCAAACTTAGGATTTGAACCTAGAATGGTGATAAAATTCTTCCATGCCCTCCTGTTTTATCTTAAGCTAAAATGACCATAATCTTACCAGCCAAAGCAAAAGTTAGGAAAAGGAACCAAAATTGTAATAGTCTCTATCCTTCACTTTCCTGATGGCATTCAGATCTTTCAACACATAACTTAAACACGATGATTGCATTGAAAAATAATAACAAAATTTATTTACAACCATTGTTTTAAAACAAAAATATTAACAATTTCATTACCAGAGCTAAATAACACAGGATGTATAGGTATGTGTTCCAACATGCATATTCCTTCCAAGATATACCTTGGAATGTAACACATCCCCAGCCTTCTAGAATCAGGGGACACATAGTTGTTTCTATTTTTTCTTGAATAATGAGTAGGTTGCACAAATTAATGATCTTTCTCCCATTCTGAGTTAACTAAATAGTGCCATACTCCCAGCTTTTGACCTTCACTGAAAAGGTCTTCCCCCAGATGGGACCAATGGCTTATAGATGAGAAGAATGAACTATTTCATCAGCTACTCTACTGCTCCAAGCTAACTTTGCTAAAAAGAACCTGTCTCTAGAGCAGCTGCTAATAATCTGGGTAGTGCTGCACCAACATCCTTATTTCAAGTGATCTTATGATAGACAAGGAAAAAAACATAAAGGGGGCTCAAGAGAAAGAATCAGAAGACTCCCTTAGGAGTCTCTCAGTCAACTAATTCAATATAAAACACCACATTTATGGGGAAACAACTTCGAGTTGGTATAAACAAATGATGTTACATGCTTCTCTTTTTATTGTTCATGTTGCTGAAAACTTTGTGAGCAGATTCTAAAATGTCTCTGCCACCTCACATTTAATGTGAGTAACATCTGAAAGAAGAATATTAAATTCAAATACATCCAAAGCAACCTGAATTCCATGGGGTTTCTTTAACATTGTCAACCAGAAAAACTTACAGAGGTTCCTGGTAACTCATTGTTGAACCTGCAGGGGAAAAATTCTGAACTCTCTTTACTTATTAAAAAAAGAGGGGAGATTCTGGGAAGATAGTAGAGTAGGTCAATACATTCCAAGTGCTCCAGATTTCTCCCACAAACAAGACAAAGTAGCACCTCAGGGCAAATGTAGAGTGGTAAAAATAAATAAGAGTTGGACCAAAACAGTAGTTGTCCTGGACAAACAAGAGAGATACAAAGAAAAATCCCAGGACCACAACCAAGATTAGAAGGGAAGTAGAAAACTGGAAAACAATTTTTACAGCCAGTGTCTCTGATAAAGTGCTCATTTCTAAAAAATGTAGAGAACTGAGTCAAATTTGTAAGAAGACAAGTCATTCCCCAGTTGATATGATCAAAGGATATGAATAGGCAGTTTTCAGATGAAGAAATTAAAGCCATCTACAGTCATATGAAAAAAAATACTCTAAATCACTATTGATTAGAGAAATGCAAATCAAAACAATTCTGTGGTACCACATCACACCTATTAGATTGGCCAACATAACAAAACAGGAAAATGATAAATGTTGGAGAAGATGTGGGAAAATTGGAACACTGATGCATTGTTGGTGAAGTTGTGAACTGATCCAACCAATTCTAGAGAGTAGTTTGGAACTAAGCCCAAAGAGTTATGAAACTGTGCAAACCCTTTGTCCCAGCAATACCACATCTAGGTCTGTATCCCAAAGAGATCGTAAATATGGGGAAAGGACTTTCATGTCAAAAATATGTATAACAGCTCTTTTTGTAGTGGCCAAGAATTCATAAAATGAGGGGATGCCCATCAATTGGGAAATGCCTGAACAAGTTGTGGTACATGAATGTAATGAAATACTATTGTTCTAAAAGAAATGATGAGCAGGCAGACTTCAGAAAAACCTGGAAAGACTTACATGAACTGATGCAGAGTGAAGTGAGCAGAACCAGAAGAACATTGTACGCAGTAACAGCAACATTACAAGATGTCTAAGTTTGATAGACTTAGCTTTTCTCAGCAATGCAAGGATCTAAGACAACTCCTAAAGACTCAGGATGGAAAATAATATCCACATTCAAATAAAGAACTATGGAGTCTGATTGAAGATCGAAGCACACTATGTGCTCTCTTTTGTTTCTTCTTTCTTGTGGTTTCTCCCCTTGGTTCTAATTCTTCTTTACAGCATGACTAATGTGAAAATATGTTTATTATGAATGCATATGTACAGCCTATATCAGATTGCATGTTGTCTTGGGGAAGGGGGAGGAGAGGGAGAGAACATTTAGAACTCAAAATCTTGTGGAAGTGAATGTTGAAAACTAAAAATTAATTAATTAATTATTTTTTGAAAATCCCAAGACCAACATTTGGTCCCTGTGAAGAGTAACACCTCCAGGCTAGTTTCCCTGAAAAACAAGCTGTAAGCCCTGGGGCTAACCAGTTTGGGAGGTAGCCCTAGCCCCAGTCACAGGAACTTTCATTTTCCAGACAGTGTTTGGAGTCTGCTTCTGAGCCAGGGAAGATTAAGGGAGCCTCTGTTGATAAGGGACACCAGGCCCAGCTGTGCCGCCAATATGGGGCCCAGAGGAAGAAGGAACCAACACAGGCCTGGTGAGTTCATTAGAAGAAGACAACAAAGTCTAAGCTCCTGCATCCAAAGCCTCCAAGAAAAATATGAATTGGTTTCAGACCATGGAAGAGCTCAAAAAGGATTTTGAAAATCAAGTAAGAGAAGTAGAAGAAAAATTGGGAAGAGAAATGAGAGTGATACAAAATAAGCAGGAAAACGAGGCAATAACTTGATAAAAGAGACTCAATAAATACTGAAGAAAATAACACTTTAAAAATAGACTAGACCAAATGGCAAAAGAAGTCCAAGAAGCCAATTAGGAGGAGAATGCCTTAAAAAGCAGAATTGGTCAAATGAAAAAAGAGGTCCAAAAGCTCACTGAAGAAAATAATTCCTTAAAAATTAGAATGTATCAGGGCAGCTAGGTAGCACAGTGGATAGAGCACCAGCCCTGGAGTCAGGAGGACCTGCGTTCAAATCTAGTCTTAGACACTTGACACTTATTAGCTGTGTGACCCTGGGCAAATCACTTAACCTCATTTCCTAGGAAGGAAGGAAGGAAAGAAGAAACAAAGAAACAAAGAAACAAAGAAAGAAACAAAGAAAAAGAAAAATTAGAATGGAGCAACTGGAAGCTAATGACTCTATGAGAAATCAAAAAATTTTAAAACAAAACCAGAAGAATGAAAAAATAGAATACAATGTGAAATATCTCATTGAAAAACAACTGACCTGGAAAATAGATCCAGGAGAGATAATTTAAAGATTATTGAACTGCCTGAAAGCCATGATCAAAAAAAAAAAAGCCTAGACATCATCTTTCAAGAAATTATCAAGGAAAACTGCTCTGCTGTTCTAGAACCAGAGGCTAAAATAGAAATTGAAAGAATCCACTGATCACCTCCTGAAAGATCTCAAAAGGAAATTTCCCAGGAATATTATAGCCAAATTCCAGAGTTTCCTGGTTAAGGAGAAAATATTGCAAGCAGCCAGAAAAAAACAATTCACGTATTGTGGGAATACAATCAGAATAACACAAGATTTAGCAGCTTCTACATTTAGGGATCAGAGTGCTTGGAATATGATATTCTGGAGGTCAAAGAAGCTAGTATTAAAACCAAGCACCTATCCAGGAAAACTAGATATAATCCATGAGGGGAAAAAACTGACATTCAAAGAGATAAAAGAATTTCATACATTCTTGAGAAATGATCAGAACTAAATAGAAAATTTGACTTTCAAATTCAAGTCTCAAGAGAAGCATGAAAAGATAAACAGGAAAGAGAAATCATAAGAGACTTATTAAAGTTGAACAGTTTACATTCCTACATGGAAAGATGATATATATAACATAAGAACTTTCTCATTATTAGTGCAGTTAGAAAGAGTGTATACACACATACATATATACACATACATAGAGAGACAAACAGAGACACAGAGCACAAGTGTAAGTTGAATATGAAGAGATGATATCTAAAATATATATAATTAAGTAATAAGAGAGGAATGTACTGGGAAAAAGAGAAAGAGAGAAGTAGAAAGGGGTAAATAAGAGGCAGAAAAAAGCCTTTACAGTGGTGGAGAAGATAGGGAAGGGGAGGGGCAGGAGGGAGTGAACCTTACTCTCATCAGAATTAGCTCAAAGACAGAATAACATACACACTCAATAAGGTATAGAAATCTATCTTACCCTACAGGAAAATAGGAGCATAAGAGGATGAGAGAAAGGATGGAGGTGATAGAAGGGAGGACAGATTGGGGGAACGGGTAGTCAGAAGTAAAACACTTTTAAGGAGGGGTGGAGTGAAATGAGAGAGAATAGAATAAACAGGGTGGGGAGGAATAGGATGGAGGGAAATACAGTTAGCAGCAGTAACTGTGAAAAATAAATTTGAAACAAGTTTCTCTGATAAAAGCCTCATTTCTCAAACATATAAAGAACTGAACCAAATTTATAAAAAATAACAGCCATTCCCCAATTGATAGATGATGAAAAGGTACAAACAATTTTCAGATGAAGCAGTGAAAGCTATCTACAGCCATATGAAAATAAAATGTTCTAACTCTATTGCTTGGAGAAAAGCAAGTTAGAACAATTTTGAAGTACTACCTCATACCTATTAGCTTGGCTAATGGATAGAAAATGTAAATGACAAATGTTGGAGGGGGTGTGGGGAAAAGGAGACATTAATGCATTGTTGGTGGAGTCGTGAACTAATTTAACCATTCTATAGAGCAATTTGGAACTATACCCAAAGGGCTATAAATCCATACATACTCTTTGATCTAGCAATACCACTACTATGTCTGTATCCCAAGAGATAAAAAAAATGAAAATAAAAAGGATGTATATTTACAAAAATATTTATAGCAGCTCTTTTCTGCTGACAAAGAATAGAAAATTGAAGGGATGTCCATCAATTGGTGAATGGCTTAACTAATTGTGGTATTTGATTATGATGGAATACTATTGGGTTAAAAGAAATGTTGAGCAGGATGCTGTCAGAAAAACCTAGAAAGACTTACATGGGTCCATGCAAAGCAAAATGTACCATGTACAAAGTAAAAGCAGTATTATAAGATGATCAGCTATGAATGACTTAGCTATTCTAAGTCTACAATCTAAGTAGTACAATCTAAGACAACTCTGAAGGACTTATGATGAAAAATGCTATCAATCCCCAGAGAAAGAACTGATGCTGTCTGAATACAGATTGAAGCATACTTTTTTTTAAATTTTCTTTATTTTTCTTGAGGGTTTTTTCTTTGGTCTATGTTTTCTTTCACAACATGACTATTATAGAAATGTTTTGAATGACTATGCATGTATAACCTATATCGAATAGTTTGCCTTCTCAATGCAGTGGGGGGAGAGAGGAAGGGAGAGAATTTGGGAGTCAAAGTTTCAAAAACAAATGTTAAAAATTATTTTTACACATAACTGGGGGGAAATAAAATACTAAATATTTAAATTAAAAAAAAAGAAAATTGTCCCAGAGTGTTAGAACAAGAGGGGAAAGTAAAAACAGAAAAAATCCACCAATTGCCACCTGAAAAATATCTTACAAGGAAAACCTACAGGAATATCATAGTCAAATTCTGAAGCCCCCAACTCAAGGAGAAAATATTAAGAGCAACAAGAAAAATAAATTAAATATGACAGTGCCACAATTAGAATCACACAAGACCTAGCAGCAGCAACACTAAAAGTCTGCAGGTCTTGGAACACTACATATCAAAGAGCAAAAGAACTGTAATTGCAACTAAAAATATCATACCCAGCAAAGTTAAGCATAATCCTAAATAAAAAGAAATGGATATTTAATGAATTGCCAGACATTCAGGACTTTGTTAAAAATAAAAATAAAAAAAAAACATGAACTTAACAGAAGATTTGACATATAAAATCCAAGAGAAATATAAGGCACATATCAAAGACTAATTACAAGGGACTCAATAAGGACAGACTGTTTATTTTTTGTATGATGAAATGTAAACCGTATGTCCAAGATTGTTATTAGTAATTGGGTAGTTCAAAAGAAGGATTGAGGTAGACCTATGATAGGATTCTAAAAGGTAAAATGGTTTAGGAAAAGGTAAAAAGAGTATTTACATTATACAAATGAGGTGCAAAAGAAAGAACTGACACAGAGGAATTAGATAGGGGAGGAAGGTTTGTAGTTCTGGAATCCTACTTTCATTGGGAATAGGTTTAAGAGGGAATAATACATATATATTTAGAAGGGTATAAAAGTCTTCTAAATTCAGGAAAAAATAAAGGCTAAGGGAATGGGGAGAGGAGAAAAGATAAGGGAAGGATTTTTAAAGGGGGGGTTAAGGAGAAAAGATAAGGGAAGGATTTTTAAAGGGGGGGTTAAGGGAACAGGATAAGGGGGGGTATAGAAGAGTATTTAGCTTAATGGGAATGGGAAGGGGAGAGGAGAGAATAGCATAAAGGGTGGGTATAAAAGGGTGTTTAGATTTATAGGAATGGGAGCTTAAGGGAGGGATCCTTGGATAGGGGGTAGGTTAAGTAATAGGACAGCAAGGTAATGGGCAGAAGTAAAGTAGAAGAATGAGGAAGGATAGGAAATAAAAGATATACACAAACACAAAATAAAGATCAGGAATAGAATTTATTAGGGAAAAAATCAAGGGTAATAATCATGATCTCAGACAATGTTAGAGCTAAAATAGATTCAATCAAAAAAGAAAAATAGGGAAACTACACTATATGTCAGACATTTTAATGAATGTTGTTTTAGACTATTTAAAATAACAAGACAGCATAAGGTTGGAATATTGCTGTGGTGTAGGAAATGATGAGTTGGTAGATTTAGAGAAATATGGAAAGACTTGGACTTATAAATGAAGAGGTTATCCACCCTCAGAGAAAGAGAGGACAAATAAGTATAGTACAGTCTTACATGAATGTATATGTCTATATATAAGTATAGTTATAAATATCTAAGTATATGTGTGTATGCATGTATGTATATACCTACATGTTTGTGTGTGTGTATATCTTTGTGTGTATGTGTATATTTGCATGTGCTTATGTGTATGTATGTGCGTGTGTATGTATCTGAGCTTAATTGTAGCTTTCTTAGGGGAGGGGGAGGAGGAAGGGGGAGAAAAAGAACAAAGAAAAAAGGGCACAGCAGAGAACAAAAGAAAAATTATGAGGAGGCAAAGATGAACATCTCTGAACACAATGTGTAGCATTTATTATATAGGCTTTTTTGAAATAGAAATTATTGTTGTATATTTTGAATCCTCTCTTATTTAATGCATGGCAGTGCTTTTTTTTCTTTTCTCATTTTGTATTTAAGTTTATAATATATTTCTTTTTATTTTCTTATTGTGTATTTAAGTTTTAGTATGTAAGTTTAAAAAGTAACATAAATTTTAAAAGTGGTAGGGAACAGTATAGATCTCTTTCGTTTAAAATTTGGGCAGAAAAAAATGAACACTTTTTACAAAATGATTGATGAGTATTCAAAAGGTCTGTGATTATGTCTTTATGGAGTAATCCCCCCTCCCTGACATAAAATTTCCCTAAACCTTGAAGAGGTAGTAGGAGACAAATACAGATTTACCTGAAATGCATAGAAATTAAGTGACTTGTCCAGGGTCACACAGCTAATAGGTGATAGAGTGATTATTTTAACCACCCTTTCCTGATTCCAAGGAGTTTTGCACTCTATCCACTATGCCAGGATGCTTCATTTGTAATAACAAAATGATTTTTAAATATTTAGACCTAATTCTATCCATTTAGAGGTGTAAAATGCTGCCTCTAGTATAAATAGTTCAAGTCCATCATTTCTTATTTTAGCAAAAATATTTTTAGCTTAGGTCATTTTTTCTCTTGTTCATTCTATTGGATTCTTCAGTGTTATAAATTTGAATAGGAAACCCCCATATTACCACCTCTCCAGGCAATTAATAAGGTAAAAGTATTTTTGTAAAATCTTGTGATTTTATGTATTTCTTTGATCCTGATCTGGCCATAGAAAAATCTTCTTTGAATATGCCCCTAAAGTGTATGTGTCCAACACACATACACATGTATGTAGTTATATGTTTGTATATTTACATTGCAAATTTGTAAATATCTCTTTATATATGCATACCCAATATATATGTATATATGTATATATGTATATACATACACACACACACACATACTCTCTGGTATGTATCTCTTTAGGAGTCTCTGCCATTGTGCAAGATAACGAGGAAGATATTTAGGGGCTCCAGAGTCTCTCAACAAAGCCCATTAAGTCATCCATATAACAGATAACCAAAGAGGTAATCTGGATTACATCTATATAACACTGAAAGATTAATGTTTTCTTCTAATAATTCAAAAATACAGTATACTTGTATTCTAAACTTATTCTGAAAAAATTAAACATACTACAAACTTTTTGAGCACAAACCTTTTGAACAATACCTGATTAATTAGGAACATCTTGGACTTTAATTGGATCCTGGTAGACACTAACTTTATAAACCTCTTGTGTATCTGAAATGTTACTGGTGGTAATAAAATTAATGAAATGATTAATATTACCTTTTAAGACTAAATTATCTAGTTTGCTATCAGCTATAAAATTGATAATAGTAACTATCCATTAGTTGTCCAATAACATCTTCCACATGATAGCCCTTAAAATAGCTAAAGACATTATATACCTCCTAAAACCTTCTCTTCTTCAAGCTTAGCATCCTCAGTTCTTCCAAGTAATCCACTTTTCATTTATCCAATCTCTTCACCAATTTAGTTTCCCTTCTCCAAAGGTGTTCCAGGTTAAAAATACCCTTCATGAAATGCAGTACCCCAAATTAGATATATTGTGTTGTGTGAATTCTGACTAGGACACTGTATAGTGGAACTATCAATCAATCAATCAATATCATTAATCACTTACAACCTACCAGGTATTATGCTACAATGGGAACTGGGCATACAGGTACGAAGAATAAAACCAGCCCTACTTGCAATGAGCTTATATTCTAATGGGAGAGACAACAAATAACATCATAAATGTTAAAGTTAGTGAAAACACAAAAATGGATTTAGGTAGATAGAAAAAGTAGGTAGATAAATAAAAAGTTCTTGTTATTATTATTTTTGTTGCTGTTTGTCCCTCATTCTCAAAAAGGACCAGTGACATCTCAAGGGTGATGTCTTGACTTGCATATGAATTGGATTTAAATTATGCAGAGTTGCACAAAGTTGTCAGATTAGTCTCTTTTCCAGTATTATCAAAGTCCAGTGGAAGACAAAACTTAAGATGACTGGCAATGACCCAGGATGCAGTAGGTGACCATTGCCTTCTAAATTAAGGTCTTTCTCAGTTCTCAGTTTGTCTGAGGTGACAACCATTCAAAGAGTGAGGGTTAGGTAAGAACTGAGACAAAAGATGGCCCAATTTACCATCACAAAAATAGTTTGAGAGGGAAGGCACTGAAAGGTGGGAGGATCAGGAAAGATTTCATAAAGGATGTTGTCTGAGCTGTATTTTAAAATGAGAGATAGACTCTAGGAAGCAGGGATACGGAGGAAGTGCATTCCAGGCATGGAGGATAACCTGTGCAAAGGCACAGAGAGAGACGGAAGCTAGAATAAAGAACAGAAAAGGCCTGTTTGGTTGGATATCAGTGTGTGATACGGGAAGTTATTTCTACTAGGGATAGAGGGAAAGGTAGGTTGGAGCCAGGTTGTATAAGGCTTTCATCTCCCTCACTCGGTACCTAATATTTCTCTTAATGTCAAATTGCTTTTATTCATTGATATGTCAAATTGCTGATTTATGTTGAGCTTGTGACCCACTAAAATGTCTAGTTTTTTGTTTTCTTTTGTTTTTTGCCCTAGGCACTATTATCTACCTATGTGTTTTTTATCCTGCACTTGTGCCATTGATTTTTTTTAAATAAGACTTTCTACTTTACATCAATCTCTATTAAATTTCATCTTATTCAAATAATTATTTGTTGAATTGAATTGGCCCATTATTCAAGTCTATCTCCATGCATGCTAACTCTCTCACTCAATATATTAGCAATTTCTTCCAACCTCCTAACATCTGCCAATTCTATCTACATAGATAAACATTCTATCTACAATGCCATTCAACTCATTGATCAATATCTAACCAGCACAGAAGAAAGAAAGATCCCTTAGGTACTCCCCAAGAGCACTAGTTCCAAGTTAATTTCAACCCATTAATTTTCCTTGGGTCTGATCATTCAACCAGTTTTAAACCCACTCTGTTGTCTTCTCATGTAGCCCGTCTTGTCTGAAAGGGTAGCATAACAGATTTGTCAAATGCTTTCCTGAAATCTAGAAGTCCATGGTATTTCCTTCATCTATCAATCTAGACCCACTACATACACACTAAAATAAGATTAGTTAGTCATGATTTGTTCTTAATGAAGCCATTTTGACTCTGATTCATTACTATTTCCCTCCTAAATTCTCAAAAATTATCACTTTAATGATATATTCTAGAATTTTGCCAGTAATCAAAGCCAAATTCAATGACCAAGAGATTGAAGATTCCACTCTCTTCTACATTTTGAAAATAAGGACATTATCAATTTCCAGTTTTATGGAGATTTTCTAATTCTTGTGATTTTTCAAGGGTCAGCCACAGTGCCTTAGAAACCACAACCATTTCAAGTTCTATGCAATGTAATTCATTTAGATCTGGTTGTCAGAAGTCATCAAAGATGTTGATGGATTCTCTTATCATCTTTTCATTTGTCTTGGGTTTCTACTTTTTCTAATTCCCCAAGCTGAGGATTATTTCCTTAAGTACAGAAAGGAGAAGCAAAATAAGACATGAGCAGTTCATCTTCATCATTTGCCACTTATCATCACTCCTTCCATACCATCCCTTCTTTCATCTTCCTCTTGTCCCAGACTTGGCCATCAGAGACATTTTAATTTGTCTTAGCATTCCCTAACACTCTCATTAATTAATTCAGATATAGTGGTAAAATAATAATAGAACAGCTTCACTTGGGCAAAAATCTGTGAGCATCTCTCTGCCCAGTAAATTTATCCCTGTTGATGACTGTACTTCCAAGTATATGCTTATCTTGAAACTAGATGAATTGAGAACATAAGCCTTGTTTGCTATTAAGCTAAGAAGTCATCTAAGGGGAGCTCGATGGCTCAGTGGATAGAGTACTGGGCCTGGAATCCAAAAGACCTGAGTTCAAATCCATCCTCAGACACTAACTCTGTGACCCTGGGCAAGTCACTTAACTTCTATTTGCCTTAATCTACTGGAGAGGGAAATGGCAAATCACTCCAGTATGTTTGCCAAGAATACTCCATGGATAGTATTGGCATGCTACAGTATAGTACAGGAGTCAAATACAACTGATCAGCTAAACAATAACAATGCAGTCATCTGGTTATAACAATGATCACTTATGCATTCCAGATACTGGTTCTATAGGATCTGTAAACTCTTCTCACTAGCCTCTTCAAAATGAAATTGATTCATACAAGCCCATCTGCAAGATAGCACTTTCCTTTCTCCTTTGATTCCATCATTTTTTTTTCATTCAGGGAAGTAGAACTTGGTCAAAGATCTGATCTCTAGACAGCCCCTTGGCATCCACTGACTCTATTTCTGTTTAAGAACAATTTAATTTAAAGTACTCTAAAAATTTTTGTGTTCTCATCAATATATGATAGAATCACAAAGACTTATGTTCAGATGCAGCCTCATACATGAACCATCTGTGTGAGCCTCAGCAAGTCATTTAACCTCTTTCTTCTTTAGTTTTCTCAGATCTAAAATGAGAGGTTTGGACACGATGGCCTCTAAGGTCCTTTCTAACTCAAAGTATATGGCCTTGCACAATGTTGTATAGAAAAAAGATCACATCTTTATTAAATGGAAAAAAAGTCTCAGTAATTAATGATAACATTATTAATTGTTGGCACCATAAACAGATAGAAGACCTTGTGATGTAGTATTTTGACAATGAAAAACATAGTCCATTTTAATGTTTTGTATCTTCACAGAGATCATTAAGCATTGATGCTCTATTTTTTATCTCCTTGGCATTCTTAAAATTTGTCATCAGTGATGTCTATATTTTTGAGGAGATACCTATAATGTCTAAATTATCTCAGGAGTGCAAATGAAATAAATAGTGAGATACTATAGGTACAATGTTTAAACCTCATCATAGTGCATGCATGCATTTCAAGTAAGTAAAAGAGAACCAGCTCTCTTTTCTTGTTATTCTTTAGACTCTCTGTATCTTCATGGTGGGTAAAAGAGGCAGTATTAGAGAAAATTTCTGAAAATTCAGAGTCACAACTGAACACCTGAAGATACCATCAAACATAAGTTGGACAGGCAGACTGTAGTGTCATTCTGGAACAAAATTACTCCATCATTTTGCATGCTTTACATTACTGGAATTACTCACCTTACTAATAAGAAAATAAAAGCCAGACTATAGCCATTAACTAAATTGATTTGAGTTCATTTTTGTCCTTTCTTCACATGATGCCTTATCTTCTCTAGGAGTTGGTAAAAGGGAATGACGACTCCAGATCTTAACTAACTGTAATGACAGGTAAAAAGTTTGTCTATGATTTTGGCTATACAATTATATGACCCAGAATATTTTCACTCTAATTTCATTGACAGTGTGAAAAAAGTATATAAAAGGATGTTTTTATTTTCCCAGTTAATAAGAAAAAATGGCCACTTACTGATGATGAATTTGAGTACCAGTATCCCTTTGATACAAAAGAGGAACAAGAGGCAATTATATCATTTGAATCACTCCTAGATGCAATGATAACTGGCATTGACTAACTTTAAAAAAAAAGAACTCTTGTAAAATATGACTGCAGTGGAAAAACTGCTGAGCTTAGACATTGGCAAGAATGAAATGAGAATCATTGCCAACAAGTTTAAAGAGGCCTTGCATGGGTTAGAAGCTGAAATTGGATTGCTGTCTTCCTAAAAGTAGTACTCTACATACCACCAGAGAGTTAATGTCTTGGTTGGTTAAAGAAATCAGATAGGTCTTCCATGCACTAGGGCTTTGACAAATCTATTCAGTGCTTTACAGTCTTACCTGTTATAAGCTGTTCGTGTGAAAGATGAGTTTCTCTATTGGAATCTTTTGTATGCACAATCAGTTCCAGCTCAGCATCCAATTAAAAAGTGGTTTTTTTTCATCATAAAGTAAGCAAACAGAAAATAGTCACAGCATTAATGTTAAAATTAATAAATACACAGAGATAGATATAAGAAGGAAGGAAGAAATGAAGGAAGAAAAAAAGGAGAGAAAGGAATGAAGGAAAGAAGAAAAGAAGAAAAGAAGGATGGAAGGAAAGAAAAGGAAGAAAGGGAGAAAGAAAAAGAAAAAAGGAGAAAGAAAAAAGAAGAAAGGAAGGAAGAGAGGGACAGAAAGAAAAAAGAGTAAAATAAAAACTAGTTTTAAAGAGGAAGGTACTAGCAGCTGGGGGGATCAGGAAAAACTTCATGAACAAAACGGTGCATGTTGTGAACTTGGGCAAGGTTCCTTCCATTACATATCAACCCTCACTTCCAGAAGCTCCCTACTCAAGCACCCACATGGGTTGACACCAGGAAGAGCAAATTACACATACTGAATGGGCTAGGACCCTGTTGACTATCCTCTGTTACATTAAAAAATGAAGTTCAATGTCCCAACAGCACCTTATCTCATTCATAATTTTGTACATTGAACAAGAACAAGTGACTTCATCAGTTAATTACAATGATTGAGTGAGAAATTTTAAGTCCATAATAACTGGTGAATTATGTCTCAATGGTTACCATTACTCAATTTTTTTATTTTGCATCTCTTTTTTAAGTTCATATTTTTAAGCAAGATTTTTAGAATAACTTCAAGTTTTAATTTATTCAGTTTGATGAGCAAAAATAATATACTGTATGACTGAATATTCAATAAATGCTCTCCTTTAGGAAATAAAATCAGATTCTTTAAGTTTACAACCTACCAAAATGTGTCAAGTCAACAGGCATTAAAAGTGCCCACTTATGTGCCAGGCACTGTCCTAAGTGCTGGATGTGATAAATGAGCTAAATGTGTTGTATATGCCTATTTATTAAGTAGTTACTAGTAGCCTCTTGATTCAAATGGTTAAAAATAAAGTCCAAAGTTTTCCAGTTATTTTGGTATCTTCCTTTCCATTAGTTATTTTATACAACAATCCCTCTGTGCTTTCAAAATTGTGTTACCTTCAGCACAAATTTCTTCTGTGTATACTTGGGCTGAGTCTGCCAATCCTCCTGACTTTGTCTTTTAAATGTCATTTCAACTTCCTCATGGTATATGTCAAGAGGACTGAAGTCTCAGGGCACAAATGTAGTGGTTTCTCTGTCACTGATGAACAAAATAGATTGTTGTAGAAACATTGACAAATTTGTTCCATTTTTTCTCTATTTGTTGTCCCTTTACTAATTTCTTCTGAATGATCTCCGAATAATGGGGTTAAATTTAGTCTCATGCAAAGATTTCTATTCACTTGCTTTTGCTCAAACTACTTTTTACTGTTTTATGATTCAATACTGCTCATAATCTTCCATCATCTTTCTTTATGAGTTTATATTCTAAAGCAACATCGCCGTTGGCTGCTTTCCTCTCACTGAATATAATTCCTTCCCAGTCCTGCTTAAAATCATCTGCTACATTTAGGGTATTATTATAAAGTAAGCTACAATTTAACTTTACCCTTTGAATGAGATGACCATCCACATAAATGGCACTTCCTCATAAAAATTAAAAGAGAGAAAAAATGTCCATGTGCTCAACAATCTCCAAAAGAATAGAAGTTTTCTCTTATTTCTAAGTACTTTTAAGTCTATGTGTCTTGTGGCTTTAGAATACTTTACTTTGAAAGTCATCTATTTAAATCTTTAACCCATGGAAACAGATATGATCTTTGCCAACTGATCCTTTTTTCCCCCAACATCTTCATTTAGAAAAAGAAATCTAGCCCAATTTTATATTGTATTCTACAATAGCAATACTAAAACTTGGCAGTGTTCCTCTGGGGTATATGTGAACTGCATATATAATGATTGATATCTATACCCATTCAAACCGAAGAACTATGTTAATTTGCCTATCACGTATATTTTTTAAAAGAACAGCCCTGCTCAGTGTTACAAAAATTCACATTGGGAGCTTTAGACCCTGAAAGTCTTTGACTAAATATTTCATAAAGTATTTAACAAGTGTGACACAGGACATGAATCCCTTTCTCCTTAATTGTCAATATGTCAATGCTAAATCTACATAGGCAATTGGCAGACTGGCCTGCCACTTGCTGCTTAGAAGAGTGAAAAAAGCAGCTGTCACACTGATCCTAGCGCTCAGGTCAGGCAAGCAATCAGACCAGGCATGCACAAATTCCATTATCTCATCAGCCTTATCCCTAATCCTGACATCCTACTGAGCAGGGTTGTCATAGGCCAATCTGGCAAGGGCCCCAGCTGTATGTCTCCTGCTAGTTGCCTTCAGCAACTGGCCACCATGGCCTCACAGGGGAACTACTAGTCTGTGGCTTTCATCTGGAGACATTGTTTTAAAGTTTTTACAAATCTTTCCCATCCTTTACTTCATTCTCCTTATGAATTATATTTATATTTTTAAAAGCTTTATAGCAAACCATTCCACTTTTTAGCATGATCTATTTATTATCCATTGACTTAG
Organism: Vombatus ursinus; assembly: GCF_900497805.2. Lineage (NCBI taxonomy): Eukaryota > Metazoa > Chordata > Mammalia > Diprotodontia > Vombatidae > Vombatus > Vombatus ursinus. The sequence continues at coordinate 30,527,325 of NW_020954610.1, forward strand.
AAACAGCTCACTACTTTTTAGGCATGAGGGAGGTCGTGTGCAAATTAATGTATTTATTCCCAGCTTTCTCTGGCTAAAATCTTTCTTCACTTGAACCTATTAGGTTGAGAGATTGCAAAATTTTTCTATTTGCTTGCCTATGATGCTTTCTTGATTTCAGGACAGTGGGTAGAGGGGAGAGAAAAGGGAGAGAATATTTAGGCTCGTGTACCAACCCACTTTAAAATGCTATCACAATTCCTACTGACTTTAGAGTCATCTCCATTACCTCAGGAATTATGATTGGATTTAACTTTCTACTCATTGAATTAGTGTCAGCTATAATTCTTGATGTACATTTGTTAAATTCAATCTTTCCTATAGGGGAATGCCAGACAGAGAAATGATAAGTGCATTAAATAGTCAGAGCAAGAAGACTGGAGGAATTGGGACTTAGAATTACTGTGTAGATAAAGAAGACTGGGTTCATGTTGCTGCTTCATTTCTTTCGAAAAGGATACAATCTCAGCTGGAAATGTAAGCCTTTATAGTCAGCCCTCCACAGTGTAAGGAATACTAAGTGATGCAAGACTGTCTACTGTCTAAAGTTATGGGGTGGATGTTTTAATTGAATATTAATGCTATTGGGAAAGTTACAAGATTGAAAGTCCTAAAAATTCTGGTCCTCTGCTAATCCACACACCAGCTTCATGAGCCATAGAAGTAAGTATTTCCCTTTGGCAATATATAGCAACTTTCACTCCTAGGTTAAAAACAAGACAATAAGTAACCTTTCCAACATGTCAGTGTTTTCGCTGTCCTCATATTACCATGTATAATATATATATATATATATATATATATATATATATATATATATATTATGGTGTATATACATACACACATATACATACATACATATATACATATACACACACACATGTACATGTTTATGTGCTATATACTACCAGAAAAATGGAAGATCCTTGGAGGCAGAAACTATTTTTCATTTTTTCACTGTATCTCTAAGCCTAATACAGTGCCTTACAAGTGGGGCCAAAAAAATGTAGGTCTGACACAGGAAATGAAATAACTCAAACAAATGTCTTACTGCGATTAAAAGCAGCATGATTATAGGTCCTGTCTTGTGATCTTGGGGAAATCACTTAAAAAATCTCCAAAGTATCCCTACCACCTAGCTAATGGTACTATAGGCACTTAATAAATGTTTCTGGGAGTAAATGGATTAGATTGTATATTCACTAATATGTATGTCCCCAATCTAAAAGTCACTGCTATACGGGTAAGAATGTAGACATTGCACTCATACTGTTGCATGTGACAAAGTAAAATAATTAAATTCATTGACCTTCAAAAAATGTTACAATTTTTTTTGTATTTTCTAAAAAAGAAAAAAAAAACCTTCCAGTCTGCAATATATTCTCCTTTGCTACAATCACTTGTTTTACATGACTTGGCATTTAATTCACAAGATGCTGACATGTCTTCTTTTATTCCTCATCATTATACCACCCATGACATTGGATATTAAGTATACCCTTGAAGAACAGTCTATTTTTCCAAATCTAGCCTTGATTCTAACTGATAAGTTTTTGATGGAGTCTAAATCAAGTGAGTTTCCAAGCCATTCAAGTATGTTTATCACTGTGTTTTTTTTAAGTGGAAGTGAACCAACACAACATTTTATCCTTGATCTTTAAAAAGAAATTCATTTTCAAAGTTAGGGGGTAAATGGAATGTCAAAAATTATAATAATAATGCTTTAATATGTGTAAGCCTTATGATGTAGGAAAAGAAAGTAACAATTCTATGCAAAATCTAACACCAGACTGGAACGCTATTATCAAAGATATAGTATTGTACTTCTGAAAATAGATATTTCCCTTCATTATTTTAGGTTAGTTTGAGAATTTATCTCTTCAGGGTTCCAGAAATATGATGACAATTGCTTAGCAATAATATTCTTTGTATTACTTACCAACACCAGCCAGACATTTTATTTTAAAAGCAGTTGAGAAGAGGACTCTGGAAAGATGGTGGAGCAGGTCAGAAAACTTTTGCCTCTCCAAACTTCCTCCACAAAAAAGACAGAATATTGCCTCAGAGGGAACATAGAGAAGCTGAAATAAACAAAATCAGGGTAAAGCAGTTGTTCTCCTAAGACAACCTAAGAAGACCCCAGGAATGACCTGAACTCCCAGGGAGGAGGTTTGGCCTGAGTGAAGTGCAAATACCTCCAGGCTGATTCCGCTAAATCAACAAACAACAAGACCTGGGGGCAGCTGGAGTTGGAAGGCAGCCTCCATCTTAGATGAAACTTTCATCTCATAGACAGTGTGGGAGTCTGACAGCTGAGTAGGAGAAGATTGAAGGGACATTGTTGAGCAACAGTCAAGCACAGCTGTGCTGACCAGACATGTCCAGGACTGGGCTGAGGCTTCAGAGAAGAAGGAGCTAGCACACACCTGTTGAATGCAGTAGCAGAGGGATAGGGACCCTGCTGGCTCTGGGCACTTGCAAGATATTAGAGACCCTGGTTTCAGTTCTGGGGCAGAGAGGACAACTGAAGTTTGCAGCCACCCAAGGGACCACAGGGAACAAGCTCATTTGTGGGCAGTGTGGCTGGGAGCCCCAGTTGTGTCTTAGGAGTGGAGAGCCCAAGATTGAGCCTGGGGTCAGACCCCAGAAAATAACAGTAAAAAGGACCTAAGGCTTGGTATATTATTCTCCAAACCTTGGGACTAGAACGTGATTACACTAATAGCTACTAAAATCAAAATAAAACAAAAATAAATGAATAAAATTGAGTAAACAAAGGAGAAAGAACCCAACCATAGATAGCTACTATGGGGACAGAGAAGATGTAGGTACATATTCAGAGGAAGAAAATGGAGCTTTAAAAAACTACTCATTTTTCAAAGAGAAATGTCAAACGATCCCAAGCACAAAAAGAGTTCGTGGAAGAATTTAAGGACTTTAAAAATCAAATAGAAAAATTGAGGAAAAATTAGAAAAAAATCAGAACAATTCAAGAAAATCAGAAAAAATTATGAAAAGAAAGCCATCAAACTTGAAATTGGGAATTAAAAACTTAAGGAAGAATATAATTCCTTGAAAACTATAATTGGGCAAAGAGAAGTTAATGATGTTCTAAGATGCCAAGATATAATAAAACAAAATAAAAAGAATGAAAAAAATAGAAGAGAATGTGAAACATCTCATTGGAAAAACAACTAATCTGGAGAACAGATCAAGGAGAAATAATATAACAATAGTTGGACTACCTAAAAATTATGATAAAAAAAAGAACGAATACAATATTATAAGAAATTAACAAGGAAAATTGCCCTGAAGTTCTAGAAGAAGAAAGCAAAGCAGAAATAAAAAAAACCACCAATCACCACCTGAAAGAGATCCCAGAAGGAAAACTTACAGAAATATCATAGCCAAGTTTCAAAGCTCCCAGGTTAAGGAAAAAATATTGGAAGCAACAAGAAAAAAAAATTAAAAACCATGGAGCTACAATAAGGATTGCATACACAGCTACTATGTTGAAGGACTATAGGTCTTGGAATCCTATATTAAGTAGAGCAAAAGATCTGGAGTTATGACCAAGGGTAGCTTACCCAGCAAAGTTAAGTATAATTCTGAATGAAAAAAAAATGGACATTTAATGAACTGAAAGATTTTCAGATATTTGTGACAAAACAGCAAAACTTAAAGGGAAATTTGACATATAACATCCAGGATGAATATAAAGTAAACATTAAAGACCAATTATAAGGGACTCAATGAGCTCAATCTGTTTACAATATGTAAAAATATTATCAGTACTTTTATGCCTGGCATCATTATTTGAAAGAAAGGCTTAGGCTGAGCTGAGTATGATGGGGTGATTCTAAAAAAAACTGTAGGGAGAAATAAAAAGGAGTAATTATATCATTAAATAAGGCATAAAAGGAAAAATCAATACCGAAAAAGCTAGAAGGCGGAGGGCAGGTAGTGCTGTAACTTTACTCTCATCAATAATGGATTAAAAAGGGAACAACACATGTGTGTATGTATATATGTATGTGTATGTATATATGTATGCATATGTATGTATGTATATATGTGCATGGATGTACATGTAGAAATGCCTAAATTCAGAAAGAAATAAGAGGACAAGGGGGTGGGAGGAAGAGGATAAGAGGGATTTTTAGAGGGGTGGGTAGGTTAAGGGATAGGAGGGCAAGGTTGCAGGTAGAAGTAAAGTAGAGGAGTATAGAGAGAGAGTAAAGAGAGAGGATAGGATAAATAATGTGAGAATAGTGAGGAAAAATAGGAAGGAGGAACATACACAACAAGTAACTATAGCTTAGAATGTCAATGGTATGAACTTAACCATAAAACAGAAATAGATAGCAGATTAAAATTTTGACTTCAGTAATATGTTGATATCAGGAAACACAATAAAAATGAGAGATGTACACAAAGATAAAATAAAGAGCAGGAGTATAATTTATTATGTAAAAAAACAGGGGTAGTAATCATGATCTGACAGAGTTAAAGCCAAAAGAGATTTAATCAAAAGAGAAAAATAGGGAAACTGCACTATGTCAGCAATATTTACCTAAGAGTAAAACCTTTTTAAACAAATAAAGTCAGATCTAAATAATTGAAGTAATATTTATTGTTCATGTATAGGTAAAGCCAATATAATAAAACATAACAATTTTACCTAACTAATCTATTTAATGCGATCCCAATTTAATTACTAAAAAAAATTATCTGAGTCAGAAAAAATAATAACACAGTTCATGTGGAAGAACAAAAATTCAGGAACTTAAAAAAACAGGGAAAAAAGATGCAAAGGCAGCAGATTCAGTAGTATCAGACTGTGAACTGTATTATAAAGTGAGAATATGTAGAAGTATAAAATGGATAATTTTGATTAAATTAAAATTTTCTTGTATAAATAAAACATGCAACCAAGAATAGAAGGAATATAGAAAATTGGAGGGGGAAACTATTGTAGACAATCTTTTAGGTTAGGATGTGATTGGGTTAGGATATTGCTGTGGTGTGGGAAATGATGAGTTTGTCGATTTAGGAAAACATGGAAAGAGTTGGACTTATGAAAGAAAATACTATCTACCTTCAGAGAAACAGTTAAGTGGAAATAAGCATAGTATGCTCTTACATAGATGTGTATGAGTATACATGTGTAATATGTATATGTTTATAGATATCTGTTGTTATGTGTACGTGCGTATATATACACATATGTGTATATATGCATGTATGTATACATATATGTATATGTGTGTATCTATGTATATGTGTGTGTATAATTGTGTATGTGTATGTTTATATATATATATATATATATATATATATATGTATGTATATGTATATGTATATATATATCCAGGCTGAATTGCTGAATTGCAGCCTTCTTTAGGGTAGGGTGGGAGGAGGGAGAGGAAAAAATAAAGCAAAAATTGCACTGCAGAGAATAGAAGAAAATCTACAAGAAAGCAAAACTGGACAGCTTTGAAAACATGCAGTTTTTATTATATAGGCTTTCTCAAAATGGAAGTTTATTGTTTTATATTGAATCTTCTCTTACGTTTGGCTCTGAATATGCAATTTTTTTCTTTTCTCAGTTTGTATTTAAGTTTAAAATAAATTAAAAATTAAAGAAGTTGACTTTCTAAAGAAATTTTTTTTCATTCTGGACTTAGTAATCATCAATAAAATCTAATATTCAAACAAACCAAATTTTAAAATGATAGTACATAAAATTGTGAACACTGACTCAATTGAAATTTGTTTTATACTGTGGATATTAGCTTTATCCAAATAACAACACAAATGTATTTACTGTTTCATTTCTCCTTCTGATCTTTCTTCTATGTATTTTAGAATATTTTATCACTAATTTTTTATTTACTTAACTATGATCAGTTGGAATATTGTTGTTCTAATTCTACTTTCTTTGTTCTGCCTTACTTCATATGTCTTCCTATGTTTCTTTGCAATATTTATGTTTCCAATTTCTTATGGTGTACTAATATTACATTATATTCTTATGTTCCTTTATTGTTGAGTCTATAAATGACTTTGTTTTCTGAACAAATCAATTAACCTTTTTAGGTCTGAGTATCCTAACCTATAAAATAATAGTAATGTCATAGACTCATTGGTCCTTAATAGCTTTAAACCTTGTGATCCTACGAATAATGTTTCTACCAATATTTTTCATGTGTAAACACATACTTACATACCTCATTTTTATCTTTTCAATAACATACTTACAGTATAGTCCTAAGATTGGAATTACTAAACCAAAGTTTATAAACAAATTAAACCTCTTAGTGTATAATGCCATATTGATTTTTAAAAATAATACCAATTTGCAGCTCTTCTAGCAATGCAATCATGTACTTGCTTGTCCTCAGCTCCACTAGCATTGAATTCTATTATTTTAAGCTATTTTTGACAATCTCATGGGTAATTTGATTGTTTGATAATTCATTGTTTTGATGGATCTGTGATCTTACAGATGTGAATACTTCCTTCAGCAGTGCAGATCTCTATCTATCTGCTCCTCAACCTGTTGTAACTCTTGTCTGTGTCCTCCCAAAAACCCTCTTTAGTGGCATCTACCCACAATGCTCTGATCTTTCATCTAGATTCTTTGACATTGGTTTCTAATGGAAGACTCATGCTGCAAATTCCTTACTTTTGCTACCTGACCATTGCACTTCCTTCAGAGTCACATATCCTTCTGATGATAATTTTACGTCACTAATACAGCTCAATTCTTCATCAATATTACATTTCAGCTTAGTCATGCTTTCTATCTGCCCCCCATATTCTCCACTTCCCTTTTCTATTTCTCTTTGGGTGACTCATAACTTCAATTCTTTAAAAATAAAAAACAAAACAAAACAAAAGATATATTAAAAGCATTCTAGTTTTGTGGTCCCATTTTACCATATTTCTCTTGTAGTATTTTTTACCTCTGAATTTTAAATGCAAAATATTTCTATTGTTATGAGGGGGATATTGAGAGAGTAGATTCACTTGTAACCTCTCCCCCATTTTCCCAAATTCTTCAATTCAGGTATTTTTAAAGTGAATAAATCATATTGTAGTTAAACTCCAGAAAGGTGATAAGTTATTCCTAAAATTGACAGAAAAGAACCCCTACTAGTACCTATTTTTTGTCTTGTTTTTAGACTAATTTAATCAATCAATGTTGATATGTCAGTATATAGCAACAGTATTTAATTATTTCTAACTGTGATACATATGTACTTATGGACAAGAATTTCAATAAAAGACTTGCTTTCTGCCTTCCAAAGCTTTTTGCTGTAAGCATATAGATACCATCTTTTCTTTGGCTGTTATGAAGAAGCTGAGAAAATGGCAGATTACTGAAGATAGCCTCTACATGGTCCCGTGTGATAATAGCCTTAAATAAAATGAAACTTGTCATCTATTTTCCTCAAACAACACAGTACCAAATTCTCTTTAGCCTGGACATCACTAGCCATACAATGCTGAAAATGAAGATGATTAATTGATGGTTTTAAATTGATGTATTACCAAAATTGTTCTCCATCCTTAGGTCTGGTTATTAGAGAAGGCCTAGCTCTGGAACACTAGGAAAAATGTGATATATACTTGTAAGATTATGGGCTTCAGTCTGGAAGGGAGCTTAGAGGCTATCTAGTAAAATTCCTTTATTTTAGGGATGAAGAAACTAAGGCACAGAGAGGTTAAGTGATTTAACTAAAGTCATCCAGGAAGTAAGGAGCAGAATCAGGATTCAAATGCACATTCTCTGACTAAATCTAGCTCTGTTCACACTATACCACAACACATCCTTTACATCTCCAGCAACTAAATAGCATAACAGGATTTACTCTTGTGCAGGCAAGGGAACTCATGCATAGAAAATGCTGAGGGATCCTGCTGAGAGATCCTTTGTAAGTATATCATCACCGTTATGATCCATGACTCTTCATTTAAACAGGGATTCAAAGAAGGAAAATGTATACTGTCGTGCTGTGCAATGTTACTTTGTGCAGGAAAGAACAGCTACAAAGATATTTTTACCCCTTTGCCCCTCTACATTCTCACAAAATCTAAAATTCATGCTGACTCTTAGATTAACCCCATGCATGAAAAGAAATCTCTGCCACAACATCCTTAACAAATGCCATTCTCTGAAAGAAGACCAGTGAGAAGATCAGCACTTTTGGACAGTTCTCATGGTTAGGACCTTTCTCCATACAATAGGCCTAAAACTGCCTCTCTGCAACTTCTATACATTATTCTAGGTTCCCTCTGGAACCAAGCAGATCAAATCGAATCCCTTTTTCTACATGGCAGCTCTTCAGGTACTTGTAATAGTTACCAGTAATAACTATTATTTTACGCGAGAACCAGCTCAAAACAGCTCACAAAAGCCTTTTTCAGTTAAGGAAATTTTCAATATAAAGATTTTCTCCTTGGAAATAGGTAAATGATACAAATCTGGGGAAGAATTATTGGTTTTTGACTGTCTACACTTACAATACTGATGGAGAAAATGTTGGTAATATGGATTAAATTTTAAAGTATGTGGTGTAAACATTTTTAAAAGGAGAGTTTGTTGTCAAACAAGCTAGATGTCTTTATCACAGAGGTCAAACATCTCCAGTGCCTTCAACAAAGCCTTGAATGACATAGTCTCCAATTTCTTCACCATCCTGGTCAACTTACTCTGAACACACACCAATCTGTCAATGTCTTCCACAAAATTGGGTCCTCAGACATGAACATAATCCTCGAGATAGAGTCTGAGCCGGCAGAGTGCAGCACGACTATCACTTCCCTCATTCAGAACACTGTTCATTTCAATGTAGGGTGAAATCACATTGTCTGTTTCTGGTTACCATGCCCCAGTGTTGGCTCATATAGAGCTTATAGAGCATTAAAATCTCCATGATCTTTTTTGTAGGAATTGTAGTTTACCCATTTAGTTGATAAGGCTAATATTTTAATCCCAATGAAATTTCATCTTATTCTATTTGGTTCATTGTTTTACCTTACTGAGATCTCTATGGATACTGACTATGTTCCAGGTTTGTGTCTTCTGCTCATCTGATAAGTATAGTATCTATGCCTTCACCCAGATCATTGATAAAAATATTAAACAATACAGGGTTAATCCCTCCATTACACTCTCACTGAATATTTTCTTTAAAATGACATCAAAATAACTTTGATTACATTAAATTGAAAAGTTTTTTGCACAAAGCCAATGCAACCAAGATTAGAAGGAATATAGAAAATTGGGAAAGAATTTTTGCAACCAGTCTCCCTGATAAGGGTCTCATTTCTAAAATATATAGAGAATTAAATCAATTTTATAAGAATACAAGTCATTCACCAATTGATAAATGGTCAAAGGATATGAACAGGCAGTTCTCAGATGAAGAAATTAAGTCCATCTATCGATTAGAGAAACACAAATCAAAACAACTCTGAGGTACCACATCACACCTATCAAATCATCCAACATGACAAAACAGGAAAATGATAAATGTTGCAGAAGATGTGGGAAAATTGGAACACTAATGCATTGTTGGTGGAGTTGTGAAATGATCCAACCATTTTGGAGAGCAATTTGGAAGTATGCCCAAAGGGCTATAAAAACATGCATACCCTTTGACCCAGCAATAGCACTTCTAGGGCTACATCCCAAAGAGATCATACAAATAAGAAAAGGACCCACCTGTACAAAAATATTTATAGAAGCTCTTTTTGAGGTGGCAAAGAGTGGGAAATTGAGAGGATGACCATCAATTGGGGAATGGCTAAACAAATTGTGGTATATGAATGTAATGGAATACTATTGTGCTATAAGAAATGATGAGCAGGCAGACTTCAAAAAAACCTGGAAAGACTTGTATGGTCTGATGCTGAGTGAAGTGAGGAGACCCAGGAGAATGTTGTACACAGTAACAGTCACATTGTGCAATGACTAACATTGATAGACTTAACCCTTCTAGGCAATACCAGGATCTAAGATATGTCCAAAGGCCTCATAATGGAAAATGCTATCCACATCCAAAGAAAGAACTATGGAATTTGAATGCAGATCGAAGCATACTATTTGCTATTTTTTTTCTTCTGTTGTGTTTTGTTTCCTCTTTCTGGTGGCTCCTCCTATTGGTTCTAATTCTTACTTAAAACATCACTAAGGTGACAATATGTTTAATAGGAATGTAAATGTATAGCCTATATCAGATTACACACCATCTTGTGGAGGGAGGTGGGGAGCAAGGCAGAGAAAAATTTAAAACTCAAAATCTTATAGAAGTGATTGTTGATAAAGCAAAATAAATTAATAAAAAAGTGTTAAAATGACATCAAATCATCACTGTTTATTTACTCTTTGAGACAGAAAATTCAACTAGTTTTGAATCTATCTTTCTATACTATCACCTATACGATTACTCTCCATCCTTTCCACAAAGATAGTATGACAAACTTTGCCATTTTTTTCAGAAATCTTAATATACTATGTCTATATAACTTTTGTGAACTGTTATTGCAATAATACTGTCCAAAAAAGGAAATAAAGTTAATCTAGCATGGCTTGTTCTTTGGGAAGATAGGCTAGCTTTTAGTGATTGTTACTTTTCTTTATAAATGCTCACACAAGATACTTTTCGTTAATTCTGTCTAAAATTTTGCTAAGAATTCAAGTCAAGCTCACCAAACTAGAGTTTAAAGATTTCATCACTTTCCTTTTCTGAAGATTCATTCTCCATAAATTTCAAACTCTTAAGACTAAAACTAGATATACTACTCCCAAAAGACTTTAACCAGTCCTAAGAAAATTGTCAACATATCAAATATACCTGTTTATATAGGCTATTATCACATGGTTTTTAAATAGTTCTCCAAAGTACTTTGTGAATTCTCAGTTTGTTCATTCATTATTCTCTGTACATCTTTCACTAATTATCTTTTGCTACATAAGTGCAACCTCTCACATTTCTTCCCCATGAAATTAATTCCTTAATTTTTATTCCTCCAAATTATAAATGAAAGAAAACTCACTTATTAAGTGGAAAGGGAAGGGAAGGGAAGGGAAGACAACCAAGGCAAGGCAAGGTCCAGATTGCTTTTATGATTAACACTTTATAATGTAATTTTAAATCTGGTACTACTAGGTCACCTTCTTTTACATTATTTTTCACAGATTCTCTTGATATTTTTGGCTTCTTGTTCTTGAGATAAATTTTGTTATTATTTTTTCTATCTCTATAAAATAATTCTTTGGTAGTATGATTGGTATGACACTGAATAAATAAATTAATTTAGGTAGAATTGTCATTTTTATTACATTGATTCAGCTACCCATGAGCAATGAATGTTTCTCCAGTTGTTTATATCTGTCTTTATTTGTGTGAAAAATGTTTTGTAATTGTGTTCATACAGTCCTTGAGTTTGTCTTGGCAGGTAGACTCCCAATTATTTTATATTGTCTGCAGTTATTTTCAATGGAATTCCTCTTTCTCTTTCTTCCTGCTGGGTTTTGTTGGTAATTCATAGAAATGCTGATGATTTATGTGGGCTTATTTTATATTCTACAACCTTGCTAAAGTTACTTGCTTCAGTTAGTTTTTATTTAGTTGACTCTCTAGGTTATCTAAGCATACAATCAAATAATCTACAAAGAGTGATAGTTTTGTTCGCTCATTGACTATTTTTATTCCTCCAATTTCTTTTTCTTGTCTCATTGCAATAGCAAGTATTTCTAACACACTATTGAATAATAATGGAGATGATGGACATCCTACCCCTATTTTTATTGGGTAGGCTCCTAGCTTATTCTTATTAGATAATACTTGCTCTTGATTTTAGATACTACTTATTTAAAGAAAGACTCCATTTGTTTCCATGTTTTCTAGTGCTTTATTTTGTGAAAAAAAAATAATAAATCTTCATCTATTGATATAGCTATGTTGATATTTTTGTTATTGATATGATCAATTCTGCTGATACTTTTCCTAACATTGAACCAGTCCTCCATTCCTGGAATAAATCCCACTTGTTCATAATGTATGGATTTTGTGATACATTACTATAATGTCCTTGCTAGTGTTTCATTTAGAATTTTTACATTAATATTCATTGTGGACATTAGTCTATAGTTTTCTTTCTCTGTTTTTGCTTTCCCTGATTTAGGTAGCAAAATCATTTTTGTGCGCCATAAAGGGAATTTAGTAGGACTCTACCAATTTTTTTTTCAAATAGTTTGTATACTAATGGGATTGATGGTTTCTTAAATGTTTGGTAGAATTTACTTGTAAATCCATCTGGTCCCGGCATTTTTTTCTTAGGAAACTTATTTATGGCTTCTTCATTTTCTTTTTCTAAGATAGGGTTATCTAAGTATTCTATTTCTTCTTTTATTAATCTGAACAATTTGCATTTTTGTAAATATTCAACCATTTCACTTAGATTGTCAGTTTTAGTAGCATATAATTGGGCAAACTAACTCCTAATAATTGATTTAATTTCATCTTATAAGTAGTGCATTTTCCCTTTTCATTTTTGATACTGGTAATTTTTTTCTTCTTTCTTTTTTTTAAATCAAATCAAACAATGGTTTGTCTATTTTGGTTTTTTTTTTCTTTAAACAAAACAAGCTCCTAGTTTTATTCAATTTTTTTTACTTTCAATTTTATTAATCTCTCCTTTGGTTTTCAGGATTTCTATTTTCGCATTTAATTTGTTCTTTTTCTAATTATTTTTAGTTGCATATCAAATTCATGGACATGCTCTTTCTCTCTTTTATTGTTTTAAGCATTTAGAGATACAAAATTTCCCCTAAATATTGCTTTACCTACATCCCACAAATTTTGCATGTTGTCTCATTATTGCCATCATCTTTCATGAGATTGCTGTTTCTATGATTTGTCCTTTGAGCCACTCATTCTTTAGAATTAGATTATAGTTTCCAATTAATTCTAATTTATGCTGCAAAGATGAAGACCATTGAATATAATGGAATTGAATTGTGTCCAAAATGTATTTAATATTTTTACTTTTCTGTTTTTTTCTTGAAGTTTTAATGCCTTACTAAAAGGTCAGGGGTTTTTGTTCATTTGTTTTGTAGATGCTGTGGGCAACTGAGAAAAAAAGGTATAATCCTTCTTGTTCCAATTCGTTACTCTCCAAAAGTTTGTCATATCTAACTTTTCTAAAATTATATATGTGTGTGTGTGTGTGTGTGTGTGTATCCTTCACTTCCTTTTTCTGTTTTGTGGTTAGATTTATCTAGGTCTAAGAGGGATAAACTGAAGTCCTCACTAGTATAGTTGTATGATCTATTTCCTCCTGCAATTTCTTTTCCTTTAAGAATCTAGGTGCTATGCCATTTGGTTCATATGTGTTCAGTATTGATATTAATTCATCACCTATGATATCTTTTAGCAAAATGTTGTTTCCCTGATTACCTCTCTTAATCAAGCTTACTTTTGTTTTTTCTCTGAGATCATATTGCTACTGCTGCCTTTTTTTTTACTTCAGCTGAAACATAATAGATTCTACTCCAGCTTGAAAGTTCTGTATTTCATTAAATATACATTTTCCTCCCATAGAATTATACTCAATTTTTCTGAGTAGGTTATTCTTGGTTGTAATTCTAGTTTCATTGCTTTGTCGAATATTGAATTTGAAGCCCTTTGCTCTTTTATCATCATAGCTGCTAAATTTTGTGTGATCCTGATGGTGGTTCCATGCTATTTGAATGGTTTCTTTCTGGTTGTTTTCAGTATTTTCTCCTTAACCTGGGAGCACTGGAATTTGGCTATATTATTTCTGGGGGTTTTTATTTTGAGATCTCTTTCAGGAGAAGATCAGAAAATTCTTTAATTTTCTACTTTGCCCTCTGGCTCTATGATATCTGGGTAGTTTTCCTTTGTAATTTCTTGAAATATGATGTCTAGGTTCTTTTTTTATCATGGCTTTCAGGTAGTCTAATAATCTTAATTTATCTCTTTTTAATCAATTTTCCAGGTCAGTCATTTTTTCAATGATATAGTTCATATTTGTTTCTACTTTTTTTCATTATTTATATGTTGTTTGATTGTTTCTTGATGTCTCATGTTGTCATTAGCTTCCACTTGACCAATTCTAATTTTTAAGTTACTTGCTTCAATGTGATATTGTACCTCTTTTACCATTTGTACAATTCTGATTTTTAAGTAATTTTTTTCTATATTTTGTATTCCTCTTTTACCAAGCTGTTAATTCTCCACAATTTTCTTACATTGTTCTCATTTCTTTTCCCAATTTTTCCTCTATCACTCTTATTTGTTTTTTTTAAATTTTGGGATTTTTTTTTTTCATCTTTCTTTAGCACTTCTAGGAATTCTTGTTAGGCTTGTCTCCAATCTGCAGTTTTCTTTGAGGCCTGCTTTGCTTACTAATATTTTCAAGTCATGGTTTTCTTTTGAATTTGTCTTAAGCTTCCTTGTCACCATAGTATCTTTTTATGGTCAGGTTCTTTTTCTGCTTTTTGTTCCTTTTTTCCAGCCTATTTCTTGACTTTGGAGTTTATGTTAGAATTGGGTTCTATTCACTTCTGAGAGTAAGAGGGGATGTTTACCTGAGTCTCTGTCTTTCATGTCCCACTACTTTCTCAACTTGGTCTGGGGGATATAAGTTTGCAATGTTTCTGAGGTGGTTTGATCCAGGAAGAGGTTCAGTCACTGCCCTCCTGGGGCTGTACTATGGTTCTTCCCAAGATAGGGCCCTTACTCCCTTGTGTCTGTAATCATTTCTCTCTGCCTTGGAACTCTGACCTGGAACTAAGTGATGGGCAATGGAGTCACCAAATGGTATCTGATCCTGTGCTCATTACTAGTGCAAGGGTCTCCTAGAATCTCTTTCTGGCTAATCCCCTTACCATCCCTTGACCAGGAACTGCATCTTCCAAGCTACATTCCTGGCTACTCCTTATCTCAACATCCACAAGCCTCTCTTTCTATCTTTGTAGGCTGAATTGGGCTGAAAAAAATTACTCATGTGACTTTTTATTGGTTTTCCCCTCAGAATTCAGCTTCATACACTTTTTAAAAGTTGCTTAAAGGGTTATGTTGAGAGGCCTCAGTAGAAAGGTTCACTTTACTCTTCCATGTTAGTGCCACTCACCCACCCCAATAAAAAAAAAATTTGTTAAGCATCTTTACTATGCCATGCACTATGATTATAAGGAAAAAAATAGTCCCTGGCTTCAAGGAACTCACATTCTAGAGGGGGGAAAACAATATGTATTCAGATATGTATGAAGTAAAATATATTTACAAATCAAAAACCAAACAATTTCAGGGAAAGGTACTAGCAACTTTAGGGTATCAGGGTAGGCATGGTATGGCAGGTAGCATGTTAACTGAATTTTGATGTAAGCTAAGGATTTTAATGGTCAGAGTAAGGAAGGAGTACATACCATAAATGATGGAGAGTATGGGCAAATGTATAGATAGAGGAATTCTGTGGACCAGGAATAGTAAATCTGTTGGTTTAATTGCAACTTAGAGTGCATGAAAGGGATTACAGTGCTTAGAACATAGTAGACACTTAATAAATGCTGTTTGATTGATTAAGTTATTTAAGCCTGAAAATGTTGGTTGGAATCAGATTGTGAAGGGCCTTAAATGCCAAATAAACACATTTATATTTGATCCTAGGGGAAATAGGGAGCCACTGGAGCTGTCTTGCCTTTCCAGAGTTATTGTGAGGATAAAATGAAGAGAAAGGTTTGAAGATGGTGTGAAACTAAAAGTGCTAACTTAATTCATCACACCACATTACATTTAGCTATTGGAGTTACAAAGTTCTGAGTAGAGAAAAGGACAGCCTTTTAAAAAACTGTGGCTATCTTACATGTAGTTTCCTTAAAAGTTATTATTTGCTGAGAGCACATACTCAGACTTATGTTGATCTGCTGCGTGTAGGGAATATTTTCACATTGGCACATTTTCTTCTTTCTTTTTCTTTCATCCTTCCTTTCTTTTTCTCTCTCTCCCTTCCTCCTTTTCTTTCTTTCTTTTTTAGCAATGGGAAAATGAAATTGATATTAATGAAAATATGGTAGCTTGTCTTCAAGAGATCCTAAATGATGTTGTCAACCACCTAAAAAAAAAGACACAAGCTGTCAAGGCCATGGTTAAAATATGTATGTGTGTGGGTGTGTGTGAGTGGGTGTGTGGATGTGTGTGTGTGTGTGTGTGTGTGTGTGTGGATGTGGGTATTAACTATGTAAGTTTAATAGAGAGTATATTAACCTGCCAAATGGTAGATATGATTGAGATGTGATAAAAGAAGAACACTTTGGTGGCATTGACCCCTTACAAAAAACTGTATGGCTTCCCTAGAAGTCAATGGGAATTTCTTACACCTGAAACACTGGTGCCGCAAATACAAATGAGACTTGTATTTGGCATTAATTGTGAATTTGGAAATGTAGTACAATGTAGCTGATAAAGTGTGGGCATTAGAATCAGTAATATCTGGGTTCAAATCCCACCCCATGACTTAATTTCTGTATAACCCTGGGTAAATCACTTACCTTAAATATAACTCAGCCAACTCTGCAGGATTTATCTATTAAGTCATGGAAGGAATAGTAGAGGGAGTTGCTACATTAATGAAATCATAGATCCTTCCTGTAAACAAATATTAGTAACAGGTTGTTCAAATGCTGTTAAGTGCTCTCCCCAAATAACAAATAACCTTTTTCCTATTTTCTTACTGTAACTCAACAAATTTAATCTTGCAAATTAAAGGAACCTAAAATAGGCTTTAATTATGAAGAAATATAAGATAAGTAGTCACTCATACTAATGTAGCCTTAGGCACTAAGCTTATTTATTACCTTTGGTTTTCCTTAATGAAATTTTTTTTCAACAGGTTAAAAAAATTTGCAAAATATAGCTTAAATCCATATCTGGATCTAAATGAAAGTTTTTTGTTATTGACTTGCTTTATTTTAAAGCAAGTCAAATTATTTCAAACCAGTATTCTATCAAATACCTCAAGTACATTAAACCAGAAGACCAGTTATACGGGAAAGCATGAAATTGATAATATCTCGGTTTTGTTTTGCAGCACAAAATTAGGAAAGCCATGAAATTCAAGTTGACTATAACTTTAAAGTCACTTTGGAGATCCTGATTCTTGTTTTATGTGGCCTATGCTCAACATAAATCACTTAAAGACAGGTAAAATTTTAGCTGCAATTAAAAATGTATACATATGTACATACATATATACACACATCATAATCTTTTGTTCTAAAGGACTTGTGACCTGAGAAATCTAAAGCCATAAACATTATCTAATTCTCCTTCTCCTTTACCCCCAATCAAAAAAAAAAAAACCTGAAAATTAAATGCTGCTTGATTTGACTTGAGAAATACTAGTTGTAAAAATTATATTTCCCATTTTCAACAAAATTCAGCTTATTTATTTTTATATCAGAAATAGTCAAGGTCTTTAACCTATCATCCTTTCTCATTCCATACATCCAAAGGAATATAAATGACATTTTCACACCTACATCACATTACCCTTATACCAAAAAAGATTTTTTTAAAACCACAGTCAACTCTCAATTCACAGGTGCCACTACCAGAAAAAAAAAAGAAAAAAACACTGTATAATACAGATTTCATCTGCCCCTAGATAGCAAAGGAGTTCATCTTCAAAGGGTTTGGAGGGATTTCAGAGGGAAGCCTATATAGTGTATAGAATAGATTTAGTAACCTTGATTATATAACTCACTACAACCACGCAAACCTTTAATTTTAGTATAAACTTTCTTTAATCTGGATGCTAGCCTGAGTAGTTCTGCCTGTGTTATAGATAGAAAAGAAGCAAAGAAGGGAGGAAGGGAGGAAGAAAGGAAAATAAAGAGGGAGGAAGAGAGGGAGGGAGGACAGAAAAGAAGGAGGAAGGAAGGAAGGAAGAGAGGGAAGAAAGAAAAGCTATCCAAAATTACTGTGAAATTATAGTCACTTTGATGATCTTTCCTTATCTTGTTCTGCAAAAAAAAAACACATTTGGAAATTATCTAACATGAATTATGGCTTAAATCTATATGTGGAATAAGTGAGTAATTGTATTAATTCACTTTCTTTTAAAATGTAATTTTTTCCAAAAGGAATTTCTTTTACATACCCCAAAATACATTAAATCAGAAATACTGGTAATACGGAGAAGAATGAAATTGATATCTTGATTTGATTTTACAAAACAAAATTTGTCAAATTAGGAAAGACCATAAAACTCAAACTGACTAATTTTATAGTCACTAGTGTGCATATATAGTCATCAGCATGTACACACACACACACACACACACACACACACACGCACACACACCTGAATTAAAATAGTCATTGCTCTAATGTACTAGACTAGACTGTCTTTGCAGTTTGGGAATTTCAACAGAATATGAACTATGGTTTTTATGGATAAAGTGCTAATCCAGATAAAAATCTATACACTATTTCCCATTTTCTGACTCTTGACACTCTTAACTTTTACCCACCAGTGGCTATTTGTTATTGGATAAAGGAAGCACAATTCCAAGTTGAGTTTTTCATTTGCTAGGTCTCTGCCAATTACTGTCAGATGAAATGGGGGAGGGGTCGTGAGGTGCATGTTTGCTCATTAGAAAGTAGCCAGAGACTTATCTTATTTCACACAAACCATTGAACTATCATGAGATGATAACGATTTTCTGTCACTACCAACACAAGTCTGATCCAAACTCCTGATCCAGAAGTATAAGACTTTGTAGCTCATTAATGATCCCCCTAGAACCATCAAATACCATGCCTCCAGTTACATGGAGCCTAAAATCAGGAAGCATTGTACATCAGTTAGGAAGGGTGGCATTTTATCAGTAAAAGCTATAGAATCTATCTTGCTGAAATTCCCATACTGCAAAAACTATTAAATAAACTTTTATTTCTTACATACAAATTGTAATTAAAATGCTACTGCTTTTTAAAATGCATAATTTAGGGGCAGCAAGGTGGCACAGAAGATAGAGCACCAGCCCTGGAGTCAGGAGGACCTGAGTTCAAATCTGGCCTTGGACACATGACACTTACTAGCTGTGTGACTTTGGGCAAGTCATTTAACCCCAATTGCCTCACTAAAAAAAAATACATAATCTATAGATAAAAATGACATGTATGACACCTTTTAAATTAAATCTAAATGAGGATGACAATCTATGATCACAGATGTGAAGTTAAAAGGATCCATAGATGTCATCTTGCCAAATCCCCTCATTTTATTTTTTATTGTATTTTTTTATTATTTTTTTTTTGCTTTTTGGTGAAGTAATTGGGGTTGTAACTTGCCCAGGGTCACACAGCTAGTGAGTGCTATGTGTCTGAGGTCAGATTTGAACTCAGATCCTCCTGACTCCAGGGCCAGTGCTCTATCCACTGTACCACCTAGCTGCCTTATTTTTTTTGTTTTAGTTTCAGGAAACTGAGGCTGTAGAAATTATTTACCCAAGGATTCATGGGAAAGTCATAGCAAAGCTAGGATTTTTATTAAATAATTTTACTGAATTTTTTTTACATCAAAGTTATTTCTGGAAATACCTATATTCCCCTCTCTCTAAGTTGAACAGAAAAACAAACAAATAAAACAAAACAAAAAGAATGGAGCATAAAAGCCTAATAAAGTGACCATTTCTGGCTATATATAGAGTATTCTGCCCTAGTAGTCCCCCTTGTCCCTGCTTAGACTTTTCTGATCTACGACCTTCATTGTTTGTTGTTTTTTGAATTGCTCTGAGCTCAGATTCATTCTTGAGATCTTTTAATTGATTTTGTTGTAATCATTGTAAATATTGCTCTCTTGGTTCTGCCATTTCATGCTGCATCAGTTCCTACAAATCTTACTATGTTTCTCTAATTCCTTCATAAACATATTTCTTACTGTACAACAATAATATTCTATTTGCATTGCCTTTGGACTGGGCCTATGATTTCACAGGTACAGGAATTCCTGGTAAGAAAAATCTCTTTACTAATGCAAATCCACACCTGTTCAGCAATTTAAAGTCTCTTAAAGGGTTGACTTGCTTGGCCAGTGTTACATAGTCAGTATATGTCATAGGTGGGACTAGAACCTAGATCTTCCTGGCTCAAAGGACAACTCACTAAACCACACTGATTCTCACATAAAACAGTTTTAATTTTTTTGACAGATTTGGGATACGTTTTCTTTTTTTGTTGGCGTTAAGAAAGGAGTCAAAAGATAGGAAGCGAATGAAGAAGATGAGAGAGAGGGAAATATTGCCGAAGCCAGCTTCTTGTGAAGATAGAAAGGTATAGATAGAATCAAAAGTATAAAACTATAAGTAAAGGGGGCGTTAGTTTTGGCAAAAAAGACCACCTCTTTCTGACACTGGAGCAAAGGAGGACAGAATGGATAAAGACACAATGGCTTGGGGATGTGGAGAAGGAGAGATGAAGGAGCTCATACAAACTAGCCTCAAACTCTAAAATAGGGTATTAGTTAATCTGAAGAAGTTAGAGAAGTAAATTGGGAGGGTGTCTTAAGAAGAAAGGAGAAGTTTTGGAACAGTCACAGTGGGAAAATAATAGGCACTCAATAAGAGATGAATCACGATTACTATGCAGTGGTGAATAACCAAACGAGGTTAGAGACCATGAATTTGTGGCAGACCCAATCAGCATGGCTTCACAACTCGTTCTAGCAAGGTGTGGTAGCTCCAGAATAGAACCAGAGATGGAATCTTGCAGACTTGGCCCAGTTTGAGGATTATCAAGATAAGAACACCAGATGGGCAAGAGGAAAGAAATTCAAGGATACAGAATGATGTTTTATTGAATTTACTAACTGTAGGATTAAGACTGTGAAGGGAAAAAAAACCCAGTTCTGCCACTTAGTACCTGTGTGACCTCGGGAAAATCACTTAACCTACCAGTTTTCTCACCTATGAAATGTGGCAATTGATTAGCTTATTTCTAAAGTCCTTTCTGGCTATAAATCTATGATGCTATGAAAGTGAGAACTTAGGGAAATGACCTATGAAAAAGCAGAGGGATTGGGAGAGGTCAAACTGCATATTGAGGAGTAAATTAAGGGAACAAGTGATTATGATGTGGAAAAGGGGATTTCAGAAGATCACAGAGGTGACACATAGTCCGGTGATAATAGTTAAGCTGTGATCACCCCTTTAGGTAACTGTGGTAAAATGAAAAAATCAGAAGGTTTATGAACTGGGAAGCTAGGGTGCTAGAAGAGTCAACCAATGTGAATATTAGCATCTCTAAGGATGGAGGCATAGATCAAGGTAGAGAGGAAAATCATGAGCCAAATGCTACAGTCCTCTAAGCATGGAAGAACAACCTAGAGATTTGTAGATGACAGCCACAATGACCTAGAGAGGTAAAGCAAGTAGATGGTGTGAGCTTTAAATGAGAAGTCATAGCAGAGAGAGTCTGAAAGCAGCAATGGGGAAGTTGCCCATTGTTGGAGGAATGGGGTATCATCTGGAGAAAGTCATATTTCAGTAAATACCAGAAGGTGGGAGAAACCTGGAAGGAAAGGATCAAGAATGAAAGAGGGGAGGGTTATGAATAATCAAATGGACTTTCCATTGAGCATAGTTGGAAGGGGCAAAAAGAGGACAGGGAAGGAATAGTAGAGCTGAGATGGTTAAATTTAAGAGTTAAGATATAGGTTGTGCCTCACAGGAATTGTAATGCACCAAAAAGTAGGCATCTTCAAAGACAAAGAACATCAAGCAGTGAGAAGTCTGAAGGCTAAATCAGCCCCAAGGTACTAATTAGAATGTGGGTGAGACAGTACTTTCACCAATGATCTCCCCTAGAAAGATACCCATTGAAAGACTGTATTGAGAGAGGGCCAAGATTTACAGTAGCAAGGAAGGCATCGGATTAATTTTTTTTTTGAAAAAATTTGTCTTCCTCTTATTCACTAAAATTAGAATAATCTTCATTCTCTTTCTGTCTAGTGGCTCCTTCCTTGCTTCTTACAAAAACATCCATGTCTGTTGCATTCTTTAAAAAAATTCTCATTGATCCAACTGTCTGTGATAGTTATCATTCTATATTTATCCTCCTTTTCATAGTTAATATCCTTGAAAAATCATCTGCACTAAGTGCCACCATTTCCTCTTCTCTCTTCTAAATCATCTTCAATCAACTTTCAACCTAATCATTCAATTAAAATTGATTCCAATAGGTTTTCATGACACTCCTTTCTCCTACCTCTTCCTTCATGTCCCACACCTCCTTCTCAATCTCTTTTGGTGGTACTTCATCTATGTCATTCTCACTAACCATGGGTGTCCCACTCAACATGGCTCTGCCCTGTGCCTTCTTTTCCCTCTATATTATCTTGCTTCATGATCTCATCAGCTCTCATGGGATCAATGATCATCCCTCTAGAGTTAATTTCAGATCTATATGCCCAGTTCTAGTCTCTCTCCTGAGCTCCCATCCCATATCACCAGCTGCCTTTTGGATATCTCAAATTAGATGCCCCATAAATATCTCACACTTAAGGGCACCACCATCCTCCCAGTCACCCAATCTCAAAATCTCAGTGTTATCCTTAACTTCCCACTTTCATTCACTCCAAATATCCAATCTGTTGCCAAATCTTGTTGCTTCTAACCTCATGACATTCTTGCATATTTTCCTTCTTCTCTACTTAAAACAAAACACAACCCTAATTTAGGACTTCATCTCCTCTTACCTAGATTATTGCGATAACTTACTAACTGATTTCTCCACTCATCCATATCTCCTCTGATAACAGGCCTAACTCAACTCAGCTGCCAAGATGAGTTTTCTAAAGCTAGATCTGACCAGGTCAACCCCCACCTCCCTTCCAAATGAACTTTAGTGATTCCCTATTGCCACCAAAATCAAATATAAATTTATTTCTTTGACATTTAAAGATCTTCATAACCCTGCCCCTTCCTACCCCACCCCCTTAGTTTCTCTGACTTCCTTCAAGACTCAGTTCAAATCCCACCTACCTCACCAGGCCTTTCCTGTCCCTCTCCAACTGGTAGTGCCTCCCCTCTAAGATTATCTTCCATTATATTCTTATATCTACTGTGTTTTTACTTTCTGTCTTTTCCATTAGTATGGAAGTTCCTTGAGGGAAGGGATTAACTTTTTTTTTAATGGAAAGTATTATCCTTTTTTTTTTTAACTTTCTTTATATACCTAGAGCTTAGCACAGTATTTGGCACAGAGTAATCATTTAATAAATGTTTGTTGACTTGATCCTTATTCAACAAAACCAGAATCTTTATGAGGAATTAAATAAAATGAAATGTACTAGGTTATAGACATTTAAATATAAGTAAGATTGAAATACTTTCCAAATCCTTAAGCCAGTAGCTGTGGAGAAAGAAAAAAAAAGTTGTTTCGTCTTCACAATTACTGAAACAGCAGTTCCTATCTCAGGCTTTCATTTTAAAGTGCACAAATTGGATTCTGTGAATTCATTATTTTAGAAAGCATTTCTTTGGTTAAAAGAGTTTAAGAAAGATTAAATATCTCAGTCTTTTCAACCCCAGAAAGTTGATATCCAGTCAAACTGAAAGTCCAACAGATTCATTCAATAAGCAAAAACTAGTCTCTACCTTTAACTTCCAAAATAGCTTTTTGAACTTGAATTCTACAAAATAGTTTGTGAATTACTTATTCTGCGTTGTTCTTCAGCTATGGAGAGCAGGCAGCACATCACATAGCACTAGAATACAAATTCTAAGATAAGACATGGAATTTATTTAGCACAACACAAGAGTACACTGACCATGTATTTAGGGAAAGAAGTGAAGGCAAATGTGTCTACTTTTAAATCTGTAGGAAGAAATTTTTTATGCAGACTGAGTGTCATCCATCTTAGAATTTGGTCATTCCCCTTAAAATTTAGGCTTGTCTTGAAGGAACAGTTACCAAACAAAAGATAAGTAAGCATAAATTATTAAGTTGTAAGCGTAACATTTTGTTCCTCAGGATTCCTAAGCACCAAAGAAGATGCTCAAACAAAACAAGCAAACTTTGGGTGCAAAATTATTTCAACAAAAAAAATTTAGGCACCTATGTACAAGATGTTGTGCTTATATACAATATGTGTGTACAGAATTCACGTGTGTTTGTTTTTCCACATATCAATCAATAAAATATAATATTGGGACATTTCTATAAAACAACTTACAAATAATAGAATAAGTGAATGAAAAAGCATTTATTATTAAATACTTACTACGTGCTATGCACTGTACAAAGTACTGGGATACAAGTATAAAAGAAAAATACAATTCTTGGCCTCAAGGAGCTCATAGTCTAATAGAAGGAAAGAAGACTTTTATGGGAATAGTGGGCAGGCTTATGAGGGTGTTCTGCCCAAAGGAAGGTAAATCTTGATGGCTGAAACCTACCTAGTTATCTTGGGATTTACTGACTAGATTTCTTTCTTAAAGACCATGACTTAGACCCAATTCAATCTGTCTCTCATTGAATGGCCAACAACAGGTTCCTGCTCAAGTATCACTTACTGGTTATTTTGGGGGTCCTGATGGTTCAGAGTGAATGTAAATAGTAATTGTTTCTCTTTCAGCCAACAACCCTGAAAGTCTTCCCGTCCCAGTTTGATTTTTTTTTATTAAAGGGGCCATACCTTGACTCACTTCTTAAACAGGCCTAATCACTGAATGGGCATCATTTCACTCAAAGGGAGAACTCAGAAAGACCTTAGCTCAAAAAGGTCAAGGTCTCCCATTGCATCCTGGGCCATCTCCAACTGTCCTGATCTATATCAGGCCAATGGATCAGATGGCTCTGGAGGAAAAAGTGAGACTGGTGACTTTGCACAGCCCTCCATCACTTAAATCCAATCCAATTGCAAGTCATGTCATCATCATCCTGAAGTCATGGTCCTCTTCAAGAACTAAGAACAAACCACAACCACAACAACCTATGGCTTATAAAGTTACCAGAATTGTAGTTGGGTTGACATATTCTTTTCCTGAGTGATGGCAGAGGTGGTAAAATTTTCAGGGAATAAGTGACCTGTGTATAGTACCTGGGCCTAGGTGCCATGAGGGACTGAGCCAAAAAATCAGCAGGGCCTCAGGGCCAGAACCTTAGTCTTAAAAGAGTCAAGTCTTCCAGGGCTTTGTTTCTGGACCTGACAGTAAGATGGCAGGAGGTAAATGATATAACTTTTTTAATATTCAATGAAATATCCTGAGTTATAATATCTCTGTGACCTCCACCTCAACTATTCTTTAAAGAGGCAATGTCAGTTTTCAGGTAAGTTGTGTCATGCAAAGATACTGTTTGTTCTCCAGAAGGTAACCCAAAAACCTTCAGAACCATCTCTTTTGAGATAAGAACTAGGCAGAATGTTCCATATGATTAAACCTATAGGAAAGCATAGATTAGAAACCCACCTAGGAATACTCAAGAACAAACTGAACAAGTATATTAAAGAAGGCAATAGAGGTTACAAAAAGGACTTACATCAGGGAAATGTGAGGTGCATATTAAGAAAACAGGGATCCATGGAATAGTTTATCTGTCAAATTTATGGATAAGGGAAGAATTTAGGACCAAAGAAGATATAGAGAGCATTACAAAATGTAAAAGAAATAATTTTAATTATATAAAATTATTTTTGCACAAACACAACCAATGCAACCAAAATTATAAGAAAAGCAAAAACTGTGGGGAAAGTTTGCAACAAGTATCTCTGATAAAGAATAACAAAATTCATATGGAAGATCCAAATTCCCAGAATATCAAGGGAATTAATAAAAAGAAATGCAAGGGAAGGTAGCCTCACCGTACAAGTTCTAAAACTGTTTTGTAAAGTGACAATCATCAAAACTACTCGGTACTGGCTAAGAAATAGAGTGGTGGATCAGCGGGAGAGGTTAGGTACACAAAACACAGTAGTCAATGGCTAAAATAATCTGTTGTTCAATAAACCCAAATATTCCATCGTCTGGGATAAGAAATCACTATTTGACAAAAACTGCTGGGGAAACTGGAAAATAGTATGGCAGAAAAAAGGCACAGACCTCATATACCAAGATAAGGTCAAAATAGGTACATGATTTAGACATAAAGGGTGATAACTATAAGCAAATTAGGATAACAAGGAATAGTTTAAATGTCAGATCTATGGAGAAGGGAAGAATTCATGACCAAATGAGAGATAAAGAACATTATGAAATACAAAATGGATAATTTTGATTACATTAAATTTAAAAAAATGTTTTGCACAAAGCCAATGTAATCAATATTAGAAGGGAAGTAGAAAGCTAGGGAATAATTTTTTGCAGCCTGTGTCTCTGATAAAAGCCTCATTTCTAAAATATATAGAGAACTGAGCCAAATTTATAAGAATGCAAGTTATTCCCCTATTGATAAATGGTCAAAGAATATGAATAGGCAATTTTCAGATGAAGAAATTAAGGTTATCTATAGCCATATGAAAAAATGCTCTGAATCACTATTGATTAGACAAACACAAATTAAAACCCCGAGGTACCACCTCACACCTATCAGAGGTGCTAATATGACAAAAAGGAAAATGGTGGATGTTGGAGAGGATGTGGGAAAACTGGGACACTAATGCATTGTTGTTGGAGCTATGAACTTATCCAACCATTCTGGACAGTAATTTGGAACTATGCCCAAAAGGCTATAAAACTGCGCATACTCTTTGATTCAGCAATACCACTGCCATGTCTATATCCCAAAGACATCCCAAAAAAGAGAAAATGATCTATTTGTACAAATATATTTATAGCAACTCTTTTTGTGGTGGCTTAGAATTGGAAATCAAAGAGAAGCGCATCAATTGAGGAATGGTTAAATAAGCTGTGGTATATTCTTGTAATGGAATATTATTGTTCTACAAGAAATTACAAGCAGGATGATTTCAGAAAAAACCTGGAAAGATTTACATGAACTGGTGCATAGTGAAGTGAACAGAACCAGGAGGACATTGTACACAGTAACAGCAATATTGTTTGATGAAGAACTATGAATGACTTAGCTATTTTCAGCAATACAATGATCCAAGACAATCCCAAAGGACTAATGATAGAGCATTCTCTGCCTCTAGAGAAAGAACTGATATTGTTTGAATATAGACTGAAATATGCTATTTTGACTCTTTTTTCTTTCATTCAAATCTTCTTGTACAAAATGACTAATATGGAAATATTATACATAATTGCACATGTATAACCCATATATGATTGCTTGCCATCTTAAGGAGGGAGGTGGGAAAGGAGGGAAAGAACTTGGAACTCAAAACTTAAAATAAAAACGTAAAAAAAAAAACAGGAATCCCTGGGAATGGAAATTTAAACTCATTGCCTCATAGTGTATGTGTATAACTACTGATTTGGGAATAAGGATAATGACTGGTCCTATGATTTCACTGATATAAGGAACTCCTGGTTGAAGGTATTCCCTCTGCCAATGCTCCTTGTCACATTTTTTTCTACAATTTATAGTCAAGAGAGTTTCCTACAACAATGGTATAAAACTCAAGTAGAAACCAGGGCCACTAATCTATATATAATGATCCATGTGGGCCACATATTGATTTAGTTTTTTGTTAAATGTAACTATCTATGTTTTATTTTATTTTTATTTATTTTGTTAAATATTCTCCAATTACATTTGAATGTGGTTCCTGATTCTCTAGGGAGTTTGTGGGCTACATACCCTCAGGCCACATGTTTGACACCTCTGGCCTAGAATAAATCAGCCTTGATCCAAGAAAAAACTATATTCAAGTCCTGCCTTTGATGGATACTGGCTATGTGACCATGGTTAAGTCACCTAATGCCTCAGTGCGTCTTTATGACTTTAAGTTCCAGAGAAGTTTACAATTTGTATCAGTGGAAGGAGTTACCATATTAGGATTTCCACCTTCTAATAAAGTCATAGGTTCTGACACCCTAAAAAGTTAATCGCTATTGTGGTGTCTTGGAGTCAGGAAAATAAGAGCTGGTATCACTTCTAACATGGATCACAAGCCATCTAACATGTAATAGAAAAGTCTTAGAGATCTCCCTAAGGTTTAAGGCAAAAGATAGTCCCTGTGCACAAGGAACCAGTGACCCTGGCCTCCTTGACGTTCCATGAAGGAGATAGTCTATCTCTTGGCTCCAGGAATTTCCTCTGACTACGCTTAATGCCTGAAATACTCTCCCTCCTCATTTCTGCCTACTGGCTTCCTTCAAGTCCCAACCAAAATATCTTTTATAAGAAACTTTCCCCAGCCCCTCTTAATTCCAGTGCCAATTATTTCCTAGTCATCCTGTATATATTTCTTTGTATATTGTCTTCTCCATTAGTTTTTGAGCTTCTTGAGGGTAGAAACTGTATTTTGTCATCTAACCTTTACCTGAAACAAAGTGAGAGAACCTACGTTGAAATCTTGCCTGACACTTGCTAGCTTTGGGACCCTTTAGGCAAGTCACTTAATTTCTCTGGACCTCAGTTTCCTAATCTGTAAAATTAGTGAGTTGGACTTGATCTCTGAGGTCCCTTCTAGCTCTTAGTCTATGAACTTATCTGAACTCCCTGAAGATAGCAACTTCTGGTATCATTGTCACCAGGTGTTTCTGGAGGCAACTATTAGATGGCATGAGGAAGGGAAATAGGTGGGAGTAACTACTTTTTAATAAAATCTGCTAAGATCCAGTCTTCTCAAATACTGCATTGGGAGCTCCCTGCCAAGTTTCTTTTGAATTCCGTTAGCATGCCTTCAACCATTTTAATTTAAATGAATCATCCAAAATCTATGGCATTTAATACACCCACTTCTCAGGGATATGAAATTCAGCTTTTCTTTTTGCAATTTATTCTATGGTGCCAGATAATGTCAAAAATGCACTGATTTATAGCTGTTACTGTTTTGGTAGGGACAGCTAAAATAAAAGCCAGCTATTTCATTTGAAGAAAAACCTTCAGTGGAAGAACAGAATTATACTTTAATATAACTGTATTGGGCCTTCTTAGAATACCTGAACAGGGTGGTAACTAGGGAAGAGGTCATCCAGGGTTTACCCCTGGACACTGACAGCATTGTCCTCTAAACCCAAATTTTTTTTCCTGATCTTATTCCTGATAGTAGCCTCTACCCAGAGCAACCAAGAGATCTGAGATACAATCCCCTCTCCCTAGCAACTGGTCCTTCAGTAGCAGAGAAACCTCAAGTTGTCCTACCTAGTAGTCATATCCCAAGTAAGCCTTTAACTCACCCCTCACCTGATCTTTCCACCCTTCATCCCCACTATTATTTTATATCTCCTCTGCCCTGTGTGGCTAAATCCTTTTGAAAGGTTGGCTACAATAGATGCTTCCACTTTCTCTCCTCTCATTCACTTCTTACAACCTAGCTTCCATCTTTGTCATTCCACTGAAACCGATCTCTCCAAAATTACCAATGACCTCTTAATTGCCAAGTCCAATGGCCTTTTCTCAATCCTCATTCTTTTTCATTCCTCTGTACTCTTTAACAGTGTTTATCCCCTTTTCTCCTTGATAATCTCTTGTCTCTAGGTTTAGGAAACACCACTCTCTCCTAGTTCTTTTTTTATTTGACCACACCTTCTCTGTCTACTTTGCTAGATCCTCATCCAGATCATGCCTTCTAACCATAGCTGTCCCAAAGTTCTATCCTAGGCCCTCTTCTCTTCTCCCTTTATACTGTACTTCACTTGGTAATCTTAGCTCCCATTGATTTAAGCACCTTCTTTATACTGACAATTCTCAAATCCACTTATCCTGCCCTAACCTCTCTGTTGACCTTCAATCTTGCATCACTAACTGCCTTTCAGATATCTCAAATTGGATGTCCAGTAGATATCTTAAACTCAGTATGTCCAAAAGCAAACTCATTGTCTTTCCCCCAATACCCACCCTTTCCTTCCTTATGACTGTAGAGGGCAAAATCATCTTTCTAGTCCCTCAAGCTAATAACCTAGGTGTCATCCTTGACTCTTTACTATCTCTCATCTCCCATATCCAATCTGTTGCCAGGGCATGTTGATTTCACCTTTGCAACATCTCTTGAATACTGCTACCACACCGGTGCAGGTCCTCATCAACTCATGCCTAGACTATTACAATAGCTACCTAGTGGTTCTGCCTGCCTCATCTCTCCCCATTGCAATCCATGCTTCACTGGTTTTCCTAAAGTGCAGGTCCAAAAAGGTTAACCATACCCCCTCCATTTAACAAACTCTAGTGGTTCCTTATCACCTTCAGAATAAAATATAAAATCCTGTTTAACATTCTAAAACTTCCATAACCTAGCCTTCTCCTACTTATCAAGTCTTCTTACACTTTACTACCTACTATGTACCCTTTGATCTAGTGACACTGGCCTCCTTGACATTCTGTGAACAAAATATTCCATCTCTTGGCTCCAGGCATTTTCTCTGGTTATCCTTCATACCTGGAATGTTCTCCCTCCTCATTCCTGTCTAATGGCTTCCCTTGGCTTCATTCAAGTCACAACTAAAATACTTTCTTCTATAGGAAGCCTTCCCCAACCCTTTCAATTTCAGTGCCTTCCTTCTCCTAATTATTTCCTGTTCAGCCTGTATATATTTGTCTCTATGTTGTCTTTCCAATTTTTTGAGCTCCTTTAGGGCAGGGACTGTCTTTTGCTTCTTTTGGTATCCCCAGTACTTAGCACAATGCTTGACATGTGGCAGACACATAAATATTTATTGACTAACCAGATGATCCCTTACAGGTTGAAAAATTGCTAGTTATTTCTTTGCATCAGTAACTTTCAAAGACTGTAAAATGTTCTTTGGGGTCTTTTGTAAAACTACATTCTTAATCAAGAGAGGGAGGACATCAAGACTTTCTCATCATTCAAGCCCTGCCCCACTACCTTAACCCTCTTAACTCTGCCCTCCTACCTAAGTAGGTAGGCAATAATCCAATCAGCATCTTGAGCAGGAAAAGTGCCCTTTGTGGCCAGGCAGGTTGAGCTGTAACGACACTTGGACTGGGTCCTGGATAAAATATACCCACACATGTAAAAGGGGTGCTCATGTGCAATAAGGATCCTACATGTGAAAAAATCTAGGTTTAATAACAATAATGGTCCCAGAAATGATAATGGTGATGATGATTTAAATATAGTTTCAATGGTTTCTCTTACTAGTAGAGGGAATGATTTACATTTAAATGCTATCTCTCTTCTATGGGGAAGGGAGGAATCAAGGTCCTTCCTCAACCGTTACCTTACCTCTATTCGCATTTGAGGCAAAACCTCTTTCCAAATCTCTTCTTAAGTCACTGTCACTAAGTCACAATAATCCAGGACTTGGATGGTCACTAACTTTTTGAGAAAGAAGGAAAGAGAGAGAGAGAGAGAGAGAGAGAGAGAGAGAGAGATGTGTTTATGTGTGTATCTGTGTGTGTAATATATGTTATATATATAAAGAAAATTTAAATTGCGTTGAATTGAGAGGTTACAGTCAAGAAAAGTGAGAAAGAGGGGAGGAGAAAGAGGAGGAGACAGAAGGAGAGATATAGAGAAAGAGAGAGAGGGACACACACAGAGAGAGACAGAAAGAGAAAAAGAGAGAGAGAGAGAGAATATCTGTTCCTCCTGGACATCCAGTCTAAAGTGTATTTTTCTTGACTGTAACCTTTCAATTCAATATGGTTTCAATGTTTTTATATATAATATGTATTACATATGTATAACCATATCTATATATGTTTCTATATTTCTCTCCTCTCCATCTTCTCCCTTCTCTCTCTCTCTCTCTCTCTCTCTTATTCTCTCTCTCTCTCTCTTTGTCTCTGTATCTGTCTCTTTTTCTCTCTCCTCCCTGTCTCCTCCCTTCTCACTCTCTTTCTCTCTTTTTCTGTGTGTATGTTTCTATCTCTTTATTCTCTCTTTCACTCTCTCTCTCTCACACACACACACACACATGCAAAAACACTAGTACATAAGCAAATAATACAGAATTCCATTTGAGGCACATATTACATGGATAAACAGTCTGTCATTTGGCTCCATGTGTAATCACTTACCCAGTTTAATCGATAATACTGTGTATTAGTCTAGGCATCAGGTCAAATAGACCTAGGTCTCCGAAGACCTGCTGATGTTTCTGACCCTATACTTGAACTAGGTGATGATATGGGCTGATCATCATCTGTGTTGGATATCTAAAGCTGCATTCCTACAACTGAAGTTGTTGAAGACCTTGGCCAGCTATCAGAATTTCTAGGCTCCACAAATTATCTCTGCAACCTATAAGTCTCTAAACTGAATTTCTAGCCAAGGAAATGTTGCCTTTCTGCTTAGTCTTCTCTCCTTGCCTAAACTAGGATTCACCTAAGGCAAGGGTGTTAGAATCCACCACATCTTCTTCACTCGAAATATCACTTTCTAGCTAACTTTCCCATAGACAATAGGTGGTTGTGAAGAAACATATTTACAGGTTCCCCAATCATCTCTGGGGTGGTTTTATAAGCAGACAAGTTTCCCAGTTACTCAGTCACTACATATGGAGTAACTTTCTCTTAATGTGTTTGTACGTTTAACATCAAGGTTTCTTTGCAGAATTTGTTCTCCTTGATGATGATGAACTCAGTCTTAGTGGTATTGTTTGCTTCAATCAGAGTTCATCTATTACTGGCTTTCTGTAGTCTGCCTCTCAGCTGAGAGATTTACTAGCCATGAATCCATTTTCTAAATCTCTGAGCCTCCATAATAGATAGGTATGGCTCTCATTGAAACATCAGTAAGTGTGGTATAAAGCCAGTAGCATCCCTTTCAGTGGAATTGTATATATGTTGACTCCAATGAGATTTTTGTTCTAGTCTCAGTGTCCTTTAATGTGTTTAACAGTGTGTAATAGAAATACTCAGCTTATGAGTCTCTGTGTGGATGGTAAGATAAAGTTTAAGACTTCCTGATACCTGCTAGTGCTAGAATTCCCTTGAGGAGTTTGTTCTCAAACTTGTCTTGTGCAGAAAGGATCCTGGCAAGGTATTCATCCACAATACTTCAGCAACTGTGGAAACTTCCTATCTCCTGGTGGAGCATGCTTGCACATACCTAGTAAAATGATCAATTACCACTAAGATATAACTTATGTTATTATTATCTCCTTCCAGAAATAAAAAAGCCAATGCAAACAAGTTCCAAACTTTTGTTAAGTGCTTATATTTTCCAAATATATTCCTTATGTATTTTTAAATGCATAGCACATGTTGGTATGTTTTTCTTTGAACACATTTTGCATGGTTCTTACTAAGATCTGCTGCCATCATAGGCCAGTAAAATCAACTTCTTACTAGTTTTAGCATTCTTTATTGGTCAAAGGTGAGAAAAGTATACACACACACACACACACACACACACACACACACATACAAAGGGGGAAAGAGAGAGGAGGAGGAGAGGGGGGTTTACAAATACATTTCACTTAATAGGGAAATAGGAAGCAAAAGACAGAAGGGAGAAGGGGAAATTAGAGGGAAGCTATATTAAGGAAGGGATCAGTCCTAAGAAAAAACAAACCCTAATGATGTAAAAAATATTTATAGCTCTTTTTGAGATGGGAAAAGGGAAATAGACAACATCCATTAATTGGGGGATGGCTGAACAAGTTACAGCATATAAACATAGTAGATACAATTGTACTGTACGAAATGATAAAGAGATTGGTTTCAGAGAAAATTGGGAAGACATATGAATTGATAGAGAATGAAATGAACAGAGTCAGGAGAACAATTTATGCAATGATAACAATATTGTAAAAACAAACAATTTTAGACGACTTAGAAACTTTAACCAGTATATCAACCAACTATAACTCCAGAAGACTAATATTTCATCATTAGAGAATTAAATGATTCAGTAGGTAGGGTAAGATATTTAGATGAATAGATTAGATAGAGAGAGAGATAGGTATAGATGGATAGATAGATAAAGCAAAACAAATCTCTCTGTGTGTGTGTGTGTGTGTGTGTGTGTGTGTATACTTTTATAGTCAAGCAAAACAAATGTCTGCATTGGCCACACAGACATTTGTTTTGCTTGACTATACAAGTTTACGACAAAAGTTTTTGTTGTTGTTCTCAATTGGAGGAGGAAGGAGAGGAAAATTTTTACTGATTGAAAAACAGAATTTAATTAAAAAATGTTTTGCTGAACCAATTGAAGTTGAGCACCCTTTTTTGCAGGAGTACAGTAATTCTTCACATTTGCCTCAGTTTTATGAACTGTGGCTATGGATGTCATGATTCCTGAATGAGGACATGAAACTATATCTCAGGATTATACAACATGGCCTTAGATACCTGCTGCAAAGTATCTCTCCATGTTACTGCTCCTCTCTGGGCCAGTCTCTACAATCAAGCAACCGTTCAGAAAACAATTTATCCTTTACCCCAAAAACTATAGGGATCCTCTCAGTCATATTGATACCACCATAGTTCAAGCTTTCATCATATCTTGCCTGTTTTATTTTAAAAGCTTTCATTACTAATCTCTTCTCCCAAAGTTTCTCCCCTCTCCTTTCCATCTTCTACTTAACTGCAAAAATTCACTTTCCCAAAGTACAGGTTAGATCATGTCTCATTCTTCCTTAAGAAGATTCAGTTGTTCCCTCTTGTCTCTAGGATAAAATAGAAACTCCTCTGTCTGGTATTTTAAAGCCCTTCACTATCTACTTCCCACCCATCTTTCTAAACTGTTCTTATGTTGCTCTTCTTTTATTGTTGTTTAGTTGTTTTCAGTTGTGTCTGACTTTTCATGACCCCATTTGGGAGTTTCTTAGAAAAGATTTGCCACTTCCTTCTCCAGTTCTTTTTACAGATGAGGAAACTGAAGCAAGTAGGGTTAAGTGATTTGCCCAGGGTCACATAGCTAGTAAATGTCTGAGGCCAGATTTGAAGTCAGGAAAATGAGTCTTCCTGAATTCAAGTCCAGCACTTTAATCACTGTGCCACCTAGCTGCGCCAAGATTATAGTAGGTGGTCATTAAATGATTTTAGAATTGAATGGTTGTTTAATTATTTCCACATACAAAAGTGTTTTCTTGTTATGAAAAATCAGAGGAAATAGAACTAAAAAGTGGTGAGGGAGAAAGGAACTTAGGCACTTAAAATGTGCGAGGCACTGTACGAAGTTATTTACAAGTATTATTTTATTTTATCCTCACAAAAATCTGAGAGATAGCTGTGGTTATCATTCTCATATACAAGGAACCTAGGCAGACAGAGGTTAAGTGACACCTAGGATCACACAGCTAGTAAATTTCTGAGGTCAAATTTGAACT
The DNA here is from genome assembly GCF_900497805.2 of Vombatus ursinus. Classification (NCBI taxonomy): domain Eukaryota; kingdom Metazoa; phylum Chordata; class Mammalia; order Diprotodontia; family Vombatidae; genus Vombatus; species Vombatus ursinus. The sequence goes on from NW_020954610.1 coordinate 30,562,777, forward strand.
GAAGTCTTCCAAAGTCCAGGCCCAACAACAAGACATAGTATAACACCTCATACCAAATGTCAAAGGAACTTTTATTCTAACTTAATTGACATTTTGAGTAAAAATTATGTGTCATGCAATTGACAAGTATTTATTATGCAGATGCCAAGACTATACAAAGATAAATTAAAGTCTGCTCACAAGAAATCTAATTCTACTGGAAAAAAGCAAAATAAACAAAGAAAGGCATGCACAAAATATATGCAAAGCAAATGTAATCTTGGACTGGAGAGACCAGAAAAGACCTCATTTTTAGGTCATACTTAAACTGGGCTTGGAAGGATGCTAAGGATTATAAGAGGCAGAGGTGAGGAGACAATACATTCCAGGAATGGGTGAGACATTATATGAAAGCCCAGAGATGGGAGCTGGGCTAGTGAGGAACAAAAGGAAGAAAGGTTTGGCTGGACCGTAGAATGTCTAAAGGGGAATGATATTTAATAACCCTAGAAAGCTGGAATCAAGTGGTGAAGAGATTTAAATGTCAAACAAAGGAGTTGGCATTCAGCACTGGAAGCAATAGGGAGCCACTGAAACTTTTTGAACAGGTGAAATGCATGGTCAGAATTGTACTTTGGAAATACCACTTTGTAAGCTATGTGGAAGATGCATTAGAGAGCACAAAGACTTGAGGCAGGCTAATTTACTGCCCCCAAATGATTTGCTTTGGGACACTTTCATAATTTTCTCATTGCTGTATACATTACATAGGGTAAAAATAACATGACCAGTGTCTAGCCTCACCCATCAATCCTCCACTTTGCTCCTAAAACGATATCCTAAAGCACAGTTCTGACCATGTCAGAAGGAACTTTGCTGATATATACTATTTAACAATATTTTATTTTGAAGACCTTTTAATTTCTAGTGCAATCATATGACAAACAAGTTGAGTAAGGTAACAACTCTTGGCTGTATTAGTTTTGTAGTGCTGGGGTATTTTTTCTCCCATTTTAGGTGCTTAAAAGTATACCGTGATAGAAAAGTAGTGTTAGAGAATTTGAAAACTCTTTTGTCACTTTAAGTGGGCTCAATAAATTGGAGTCACTAGATTTTCAAAAGATCAAGTCAGGTAAGAGAATTTTCAAATGGTATTCAAAGCAGTTCCCCAGCTATCAAATGTAATTGTGGATTGTTAAGGACAGATCCACATAGCCCTGAAGGGAATGGATTATTCCTGCCTGCTAATGCCAAACCAACTAATTGCAAAATTTAAATTGATTTTGAAGGGTTAATTCTATAGGATTATTTTGGACAATAATCACATAGGTAGGAATCAAGGATGGAGTAGCCGGGGGAAGAGGGGCAGCAGATAAAGACATTTTCCCCCGCTAAAGTCTAAAAGACTCATATATATCTTACAGACTTCTATTGGTAGCTTGACAAAAAAAAAAAAACCAGCATTCTTTACATCTAAAGTACATGAAGCACATATATGAAGTGAGCTTTACACCAGACAGGAGTTTCAGCACTCTGACTAGTCCATCAAAAACTTAATCTGATTGAACTGATTTATGCAAAACTGGTCTTTGTTGGAGGCAGTTCTTTGAAATGCTTATATTACATAGCTGGGACTGATAATTATCAAGGACAATTAATTTTACAGACAATCTTTCTTTTTTAAACTTTCTCAGTTTGCTCAAACTACCCCATAATTCATAATGTGTGCAGCCATTTCATCTTCTCATGCAAAAGTAAATGCAAATAGCATAATAAAAGAAGGAAAAGAAGCAAGTATTTATTAAGCACCTATTATATGCCACTAAGTGCTTCACAAATATTATCTCATTTGATCTTTACAACTCTGTGAGATAGGTCTATTATGATCCCCATTTTGTATTTGAGAAAACTGAGGCAGATAGAGGCTAAGTTACTTGCCCAGGATCACACATCTAAGAAGTGCCTGATCCTGGATTCTGAAGTCAGGTCTTCCTGGCTCTAGGCCCAGCCTTTTATCTACTGTACCACCTATATACTTCTAGGCAGCTATCTAGACAACTTTCCCAATCACTTGCTATTATTAAGTATAAGTAGACATATTCTTTACAGTTGGAAATTAAAAATAATAAATTAAAATATTCCTCCTAAATTTTGCCAAACATCAAAAGAAGCATTAATAAGATTTAGCAATTGGACACTCTAATCTCACAAGGGAAAAGAGATGTGTGTGTGACCTGCATATTGGTCCCAACCATCCTGATAGCAATCTCGTTCAAGTGGCCTTAGAACTAGAAAGGTCAAACTCTAAGATAACTCCACCACAGAAACTCCAAGAGCAAGAATAGCAGTGACCCAGAGCATACTCTCAGATCTCTTAGGAATGATCTCAATCAATGCCTTCAGTCATGTCTGATTAGGTCATGTAGTTGAATTAACCTTTTATGAGAAAAGATATTAAAATACCTAATACTGAAAATCAGCGAAGATATTTTGCCACTATATTTACACATGCCAAGCTGAAGTCACTTTCTAGCTGAGTGATTTGATAATTTACCCCTCACTAATTCCATCCAGTTCCCATTACTCTGTCTTTTCTTCTTCCCCTCAGTATTTAGTACTTGGTTCCTTAGCTCAATTAATTTTTACTTGTTTTGTATAACTCTTGTTGTGTAGATTTATGCCTGCTATATGCATATTTAACCTCTTTTATTAATTCGCCTATAACCTTTGTGATGGCACAGATAGGCTTCTAGTTCTTGTGAAGTTCCATAGTGCCTACTACAGAGGACAGTTTATAGTGAGCTCTTGATAAATATTCTTCAGTGACACACATACAAAGACAATTTGCTCTATAAATGATTAACAATACATATCCTACTCCATTAAGAGATTGGCCTTCCTGATGTCACTGACAGTCATTGGGCTTTTTATAGGAAATATTTTTTGAAAGCTATACATAATAGAAATTTGCAGATTCATATAGAATATTTTCTTCTGTTCTAATATATATGTATACATACACACATGTGTATATATGTGTTTGTATAAATACATGTATATATAACATACACACATAAATGGAAATACTACTTTGGAGGCATTTATTGCATTCAGAATTTTTAAATCTAATTTTAAAAGGAAAATGCATAATTTCCACAAATTAATAAGACTGATCAAAAATTTGGAATGAATTAAGTTTTTAGGTTGGCAAGATTCTTTTAGATGGTACATTAAATCCTCTTGGCCACAATGTGGCAAGAGTGTCAAGGAGAAATAATGCTGCGTAATTTCCATTTCCTTAGACCATCATTTGCTTAGTCAGACATTATGCTGACTGCTTTAAGCTCCTTGAATACTTCAGAGTCTCTTCAATGAGAGCCACAACTGCAGCCTAACCCACTGGGAAAAACAAATGGATAAAGAATGTCTATTGTCCCAAATAAGGCATGGAGCTGGATGGGCAGTCCATTGGGTTAACCTGTCAATACATACATCTTGGACAGGCATTGCAGATGGACCATTGTCAATCTGGATCCAAAACTGAATAAGAAGAAAGATTTGATTGTGTTAGAAAAATCACACGGTGCTTTCAATGATCCCAAACTGTCCCTGAAATAAAAACCCATTTGGGGGTACCAAAATTCCTCTGCAGAAACTACATAGCTGCAAAGTCATGGACATCAAAAGCTCTAAGAAATTAAATTGCAAAGAACAATGGAGAGACATAAAGTAAATGTGAATAGGCTAGAGTAATTTTTCAATAATGGCTTTCATACAAGAAATGATGTGGAAAATACATCCAGAAAATGTATGATTAGGAAAAAATGGACCTGTCCTATAACAGTATTAAGGATAGGAGATAACAAGCTCAAGTATTACACTGGTAAGTACAAAAGTGTGAAAGATCTAGAGGAAGACCTCCAGTGTGTTAGGGAGATCTTCCAAATTAGTAACAGCTACCATTGACATCATGCTTCCACATCTGTAAAGCACTTTACCTTTATTATTTTTTTTGATCCTCACACAACCTCTCAGGACAGGTGTGAAGATCGAAAGAAACAATCATACAATTAATAAATTATTTTATTTCCATTTTACAGATGAAGATATTAAGCCTGGGGGAATTTAAGTGACTTGCCCAGGGTGGCACAAATAGTTAGTCAAGCATTTATTACATGCTTATTATGTGATATGTATTATGCTAAATTCTGGGGATACAAAGAAAGGCAGAGCCAGTTCCCTGTCCTCAGGGAGCTCAAATTCTAAGAAGGGAGGCAATCTGTAAGTAAAACAAAATAGGTACATACAAGATGTATGGATGAATGACAGTGTGACATAGTGACTAGAACCAGCCTAGGGGACAAGAAGACCTCAGTTCAAGTCTTTCTTCTGACACATACTAACTATATGATCCTAGGGACGTCATTTAACCTCTCAATGCTCTAGGCAACTCTCTTAGACTATAAGTTGAAGAGAAAGTGCCAAACTATACAGGTAGTGGAAGCTTCCACACTTCTCTACACAAAAACAAACAAACAAACAAACAAACAAAAACCATAGATAGTCCCTATGCACACCTCCATACAAGAATCCACACTAATGATAGCTATAATGCTAGCTAACTTTTGCATAGCACTTACTATGTGCCAGGCACTATGCTAAACATTTTGCAAGTATTAGTTCATTTGATTCCCCACACCTCTAGGATGTAGGCTCTATTATCATCCCCATTTTACAGATGAGAAAACTGAGGTAAATAGAGGTTAAGTGACTTGTCCTGAGTCACACAGCTACTAAGTGTCTAAGGCTGGATTTTAATTCAGGTCTTCCTGACTCTGTGTCATCTAACTGCCTACTCTACAGAGTAGAATAAAAATAATATTATGAGGTAAAGTATCTGAGGTTGAATTTGAACTCATGTTTTCTTGATTCCATGTCTAGTGCTCTATCCACAATGCCAAGATGACTTTATGGATGACTTATGGGACAATGTGACTAAGAATCACATAAGATGAAAAAGTGCTGATGGGTTGTGACCTGATAATTCATTGGAAGGAGTAGCCACATAAGGAGGTGAAGAGCAAGTACATTCCAGCACTGGAAACAATGGATGGAGTGTTGTTTGTAAGGAATATGATAGGATATTGGTACATTGCAAGAAACAACATAAGGAATTCAGAGAAATATGAGAAGACTTTGTATGAACTGATGAGGAGCAAAGGAAAAGTAAAACCAAGAGATTAAAATAGAGAGTGACTAAAACAGCATAAATGAAAAAAAGAAAGTTATAAGAAAGTTAAACTTAATTTCCATGACCAACCTTGGTCGCAGAGAACAAATGATCAAACACATTCCATCCTTTCTTTCAAGAGGTAGGATATGGTTGTACTGTGGAGCCAGCAGAGCAATGTATACAATAACTACAACATTGTACAGCAAACAACATTGATAGACATAAGATCTCTGACCAATGCAATGACCAATCATGATTCCAAAGAACTAACGATCAAGCATGCTACACATCTCCTGAAAGAGAAGTGATGAATTAAAGATGCAGAATGAGACATATGTTTTTGGTCATGGGCAATGTGAGTATTTGTTTTGCTTGACTATGTGTACTTGTTACAAAGGATTTTTTTTTCTTTTTAAATTGGAAGAGGAAAAGAAAATCCATACTTGCTAGCTGAAAAATAGAATAAAAAAAGACAAAATGTGGTTGAGTTGTCATCACTTACTTAACTATTTTTCTTTGTTATATGGAAGAATTCAAGGGGAGAAGCATAACAGGAAATTAAAGTGGTAGTACAAATGAAAACCATCAATATTTTAAAAAATAATACAACACTGAAGATGCAAGAGAATAGACAGATGGGTTTAAATAAAGAATTTAGAGAATTTGTCATGATAAACTGAGATAAATACTTTGCTGGGTTAGGAGTCCCAATTCATAATTTTCCAAGAAAACATGCGTTTCCCACAAGTCAATAAGCAAAAAATAAATAGGCATTTTGCCAAAATGAAATTATATTGAGGGGGGAGGTAAAACTACCCTAAGTAAAAATTACTAGAGGAATACAAAAAGACAAAATTAATTGAGTCCCTTAGCATACCCATATTCCTATTTTGTTTTTCCTCATTCTCGGCTCATAAATAGGAATATTTTAAATTATATAATGCTTTCCAAAGTTACTTTACTTTTTTTTCCATGATAGACAAAGGACTTCTATAAGAGATGGATTAAATTAAGACATTTCTTTTTAAGAGCCAAAAAGAGACAAGAATACCAAGAAACTTCTGAATCTCATAATACTATTGTACACAAGAGACATCTTGACCAAGTGGCTAGTGTACTGAACTTGGTGCCAGAAAGACCTGAAATCACATCTCACTTCTGACATTCATTAGCTATGTAAACATAGAGGATCATTAAGAGCATAAGGTTAGATAAAATTGGAAAGGAACTCAGAAGACATCTAGTCCCATTTGCCTTATTTTGCAGATGAAGAAACTGAGGCCCAGGGAGATTGAGTGATTTGTCTTAGGTCACACAGCTAGTAGTAAGCATCAAAAAACCTTTCTGAGCCTTACACATATCTCTAAGAATTATCTATTAAGTTCTATAAGGCATATGATATGTGGTAGATGGTGTTCCCACACCATCACACAGATCCTTGTCATGTTGACTATGCAAGATGACCAAATCATATATGCCTTTAAGGCTATGGAGAGCTACCACTCTAAAAACTTGAGTCCACCCTAGTGCTCAAGAAGAATGATAGCATTTAGCCTCACAACAACAATGAACATATTCTAAAATATACTATATTCTATACTTATCCAACATATAGATACCTTGTAAACAATGACTGTGATGATAAATTAAAGATTATAAAACATAAAGTTACAGATTTTATAGACAAAAGAGACCTGGGAGGTTATATGTTCCAAACCCTTTATTTTACAGATTGGGAAACAGAACAAGAAAGGATAAGTGGTTTACCAGATGTCACGCAAATAAGTAGTACAAGCAGTATTTGCACCCATGTCCTTTGACTCAAAACATTATGCTTTCCACTGCACTGTTGTTCTCTGTCACTCTGTCACTTATTGAGATCTGAAAGGTTTTTTCCCACACCTTTGCAATCTTTCTTTCATTCATGTGCTTGTTAAATGATCTCTAAAAGAGCTCAAAACTATGTGACCTCTAGTATGAATCTCCTCTGTCTATACTTGGTCTAATTCAGTTGCTTTTCCCATCTTTACCTCTTCTACCTCTTCTATAAAATATCCAGGAATGTGATGTTAGAGTATAAGCATGACAGTTCTACTGTTCTTTATGGTGAAAAAAAAATTTGTTATAAAAAAATCTTTGCAGATCTTTTCCATTTTTTTCTACCCACTGTCCTTTTTACCTTTAAATGCTCTCAAGATGAATTCACTTAGTTGGGTCTCTAAACAAGCTTCCCTTAGTAATAGTTTTATTTTCATTTTTATAAATCCATTTGTATTTCCTACCAAATAGTGAATATATTACTAACACTTGTCAGTTAAAGGAACAAGTAACAGGATCATTTTAACTAAGGGCTAACACATTCCAGTGGGATTATATTATAGTTTTAATGTAAATATTTGCTCATCAATTGCTGAGGTAGCATTCCAAAATAAGAATAAATAAAAGCTTAATCACTGGCTTAGTGTGGTTCAACAATAATAAAGCCATATGGGAGTTTTAGTTTCCACTAAATTGGAAAAATTAAGTGGAAAATGCTCATGTGCATGTTTTTAAAATTGACCTTATTTTTTGTTATTATTCATTAAACTCAAAATTATTAACCATTAAAAAGAGAGGAAAGTCATTTTCCTTTCCCCTTTCAGGCAAATTTAGCATTTGCCACTGTGATAACTGCAGAGTCAAATATTGGAAAATAAAAAAGCAAGAAATATTTTGACATTTAAATGTTATTGCTATCTGGGACTAATTTCTGTTGTTGAATTAAGTAAGAAAGACAGCATCTATACCAGAAAATATACTTATCTATGACAGTCCAATTATTACTTAAAACTTGTATTTAAAAAAAAGGTTGGAAAGTATAAGATACATCCCTCTTCTCAGGCAAGCCAAAAAGTATGTCATACACAACAATTAAAGACACAGTTCACACATCCATCCCTGCAACCTGCAAGGGTTCTGGGAAGGAAGTGGCTATGAGGACTGAAAGGCGCAGGAAGGGTCATGATACACTGAACCACGTATCATAAAACCATAGAATTTTAGGTTTTTGAAGAGACCACAGCAAACATAGAATCCAACCCAAACCCAAAATAATCCCCATTATAACTTATTTGACAAATGATCATCCAGTCTCTGCTTTAAGAACCTCTAAAGACGGGAAATCTGCTACCTCCCCTACTGGCCCACTTCATTTTGGGACAGTTATAACTGTTAGGAAATTTTTTCTGACATCAGCCTAAATTAACCTCTTTATACCTTCCACCAATTGCTCCTGCATTGGGATATAGACTTTCTTAAATAAGTGAAAGTATTTTTATTAAAAAATGATAACCTTGCAGTGGATAGAGCACCAGCCCTGGAGTCAGGAGGACCTGAGTTCAAATCTGTCCTCCAACACATAACTCCTACTAACAGTGTGACTCTGGGCAAGTCACTTAACCCCAATTGCCTCACAAAAAAAATGATAACCTTTAGAATAGCAAGGTAAAGATGTTAAAATGATCCCTATGGGAAAATTAGCCATCTTATTTTTCCATTTAAATTTCCATTCTCAGTTACTGTGCAAGGTCTCAGCTACCAGGCTTAGCTACTACCCGAGTTGGCAAGGGATGTCCCTCAGAACCTGCATCGATGGTTCTTCACAAAGCATGGAATCTCAGCTGGTTGATTTTCTGGGCTTTCTCCAGCTCAGTCTTTAGTGGGAAACTGTGTTCTCAACCACGCTGATATCCTCTTAGATAGGTTTTACTGTGTTCTTTCCACGAGGGTTTTACAATGATTTACAAATGCACTATAATACACTTTTCAGCAGGAATTCTGGAATTCCCGAATTGCAGATTGTTGTTGTTATCAGCAGCACATATACTAAAATTGGCACCATACCGAGATTAGCATGGCCCCTGCACAAGGATGACATGCAAATTCATGAAGAGTTTTGTATTGCATAATTGCAGCCTAGGATTGACAGAAGCCTCTCCTTTTAACTTCCCTAAGGTGTCAGCTCTGGGATTTATCACCTTCTAGGAAGGAGATTGGAGAGATAGAGCTTTTTTTATTCAACAATTCTCCTTGGTTCAGAGCTGGGTTCAGTGAGGAGTGCCATCCTTTTTTATGGTGACTATCCAGTTCTATTTCCCGTATTCCTTTTGGAGTCTTAGGTAAATGAGTATCTGAGGACCACTGTATTAGGGAAGTCTGCAAGTCCATTGCCTGTAGTGGTCTTTCATATGCAATTGAGCAATTCAAGCCTTAGACCAGTTCCAAAGTATGGTATGCTTCATGTATACCTGAAAGTGTCTGACCTTTACATTTCATTGCCTCTATCTGTACTTTTCAAAGCTTAAATGCTGCTGAAGTTTAAATTAAGTACACATTTAATTGAATGTATATGTGTTGTTACCCCTCAAAATGTAAACTCTTTTAAGTCATAGACCTTTATTGCTTTATATTTGTATCCTAGAATCGTTGAGTCATCTATTTTAAGTTGAAAAAGCTCTTTGGGACATCCCATACAAGCCCTTAATTTTACAGTTGAAGAAACTGAAACCAAGAGAGTAGAAGTGACTTGCCCACAGTCATACACAACTAGTAAATGGCATAACCCATACCTGAACCTAGGGCCTTTCACTCTAAATCCAGCACTCTTTCTATGATAGCAAATTCCAGAATATTACACACAGATGTGCTTAATAAACTCTTTTTGAACTGGATTAAAAATAATATTTTTATGAAGCAGTTTAAGAAAGAAGCCAATACCCCCAACCAAAAAATAACTAGGAGTTTTGTAATTCAAAAGTGATTTTTTTTTCAAATAAATATTGTGAAAGCTTCCTATTCATTTTCCATTGGAAGTACTTGGTACATATTTTCCAATGATTTTGTTTTTCATCATTAAGAGATTTACAACTCTAAAGTAGCCATGAAACTAAGCACTATGTCTCTTCTGACTCCTCAGAGGAAAATATTACTCTCTTTTTAAGTTTTTAATCTAAAATTTGTTGACTTTGTTTTTAAAGAATCAATATAACTCTCATGGTCCACTGAGTGCCTAATTAATGCATGACATCAGAAAAAGACAATCACTTAATAATATTTGAATAAATCACAGAATTGGAAGGTATCCCAAGAGATTAATTAATTCATCCCCTTGACACTTTGTCACTTGGTAGTTACATCTTACTTCTTGCTCTGTTTTTTTTGATGTTATCCCTTCAAAATAATGCCACTACTTCATTCTTAGAGGTCTCCAGATTTTCATTTCTATTGAGTCAATATATTCAGTCAATCCTATTGCTTTGTACCCCTCCTAGCTTTCTTAGACAACATAACAGATTTTTCTTATGGTACCAGAGAAGGACACACTATTGCCAAAGTAATTTTCTTTAGCACAGATTTAACCATGTGACTCCCCTACTCAATCAACTCTAGGAGCTTCTTACTGTCTTGAGGGTAAATTATAAACTCTTCTGTTTAGCTTTTAAAAGCCCGATGAAAACTTGACCCAATCTATGTTCTTAGCCTCATCAGACATTACTATCTTCCTGCACACTGTAATCTAGCCAAACTGGTCTTCTCTCTGTTCCTAGTTCAGCTCCATCTCCTATCGCAGTGCCTTTGTGTCCCATGTGCCTGGGATGCATTTCTTTCTTACCTTTTCTTCAGCCACTCTCTTTCTTTAAGATATAGTTCAAGTACTATCAGCCATGTGAAGCCTTTCCTGATTCTGCATACTGCCATTCCTTTCCAAACTATCTTGTGTGCATATGAGCTTGTGAACTTTTTAACTTTGTATTTCAACTGCATATATTTTGATGTGTATTTGTTTTCTCACCCATGAGAAAGTAAACTCAATCCATGTAGGATTTCTTTTATTCTTTGAATTTGCATCTCCAGGGCCTGGAAGAGTGCTTGGCATAATGCAGGTGCTTAATAAATACCTGTTGATCTATTGATTGATTGACAATTAAGTCACAAGAGGAATTTTTCCTATAACAGTGGCAATAGACAACTGCATTGTTTAAATGCAAAATACACATTTTGGGTGTTTGTTTTCTTTATTTTGCTCATCTTAATCTTTTCATCTTTTGAAATCCTAAATTCCTGCTGGTTATAATTATATTCTCCAAATTTGCTTTACAACTTTAAATAGCTTCTGCAGTGAATAAAAAAAAAAGTTTCAACCATGAAAGAAACACATAAAATGAACCTCTTTTTTTTTTTCAACTTAATCCCCACTATGGACCTACTCAACTCTCTCGGTTCTTTGTGTGTGTATTCATATATATGTATACATGTATGTGCATATATATGTGTATATATGCACATACATACATATATATACACACTGAACCAGAGAGAGATGCATATATGTGTGTGTGTTATATGTACATACACATATATATATACAGACATATATGTGTATACATATAGAAAACACTATATAAATATATATAATAAATATTACACATACACACACAATGTTCATCCATATATATTCAGACATCTACTAAAAGACTACTCTAATATGTGGAGGTGACTATGGGTTTACCAAGGCTCTGAATTTCAGATATAATTCTCAGGACTCTCACATCTCTTTCCTAGACCAGAACTAATACATCAGAGTCCATCATGTGATAATTATAGTTTGGAATATGTTTCTCAAAATTTATTTATTTATTTGCCCCTGTTCACATTCAAATTCATTTTCACACTGACATGGTTTTACACTCTCTTCCTTTCACTTATCACAATTGCGGTGAGTTTTCACAAGCCAGAAGACCCTAGTGAATTACATATCATTAGCAGAAACAAAATATAAATCCTTGGTTTTCTTCACACTTGCCTTTCAGGTTGACCTTATGCAGGGAGCTACATCTTTAGCAAACATCTCTGTTTAAAAGGAACAAAATAAAATTTGGAGAAGTCTGCTGATTATATCCTACCTGAGTTGGTTTAGCATTCTGTCTTCTATATGGTTTTATTTTCATTCATTTGGTAAACATTTATTAAATGCCAAGTATTGTAGTAGGTGTCAGAAGATACACAAAATTTAGATAAAATATGGTCCCTGTCTTCACAGGCATCCAGTCTACTAGGGAGATAAGACATGAAGATAGAATACAAATTAGTATTTCAGAGAGATGGCTGTCATATGCTTTGGGGAAAGCAGCATTTGATTTGGACTTTAAAGGGATTTGGGCTTTAATAGACAAAGCAGGAAAGAGAGATAAGGCAGGAAAAGGCAACTGATGAAGCTCAGGGGAGACTGGAACTGGATATATAGATGTGAGGGTCATCTGCAGAGAGATGATTCTTAAAGCTCTGGGAGCTAATAAGGTCACCAAGAGATACTGTGTAGAGAGAGAAGAGGGTTTAGGACAGACCATTAATAAACACCCACAGTTAGAGGATATGATGTGGATGATGAAGCAGCAAAGGAGATGAGAAGGAAAAGTCAGAAAAGCAGGAAGAGAATCATCACCCATGTCAACTTCCTAAGCATAGTTTTACCTCAGGGTTCTTAAGCCCTTTTCTTTTTTGTCTACACACACACACACACACACACACACACACACACATACACAGACACACTCTTGAGTGATTTCATCAGCTGGAATGAATTCAGTTACTTTTGCATATTCATCTCTATGCAGATGACTCCCAAAACTACACATAAAGCCTTCATCTTTCTCCTGAGAACCATTCCCTTATCATTATCTTCTTGACATTTCTACCTGGATGTCCCTTAGGCATCTAAAATTAACACACCCAAAAGGAACCCATTACATTTTGTCTTAAACCCACATTTGGCTTAACTTTCTTGATTTGTCCAGTTTCTCAACCAGGACTGTTTTCCTTTCTCTCACCCCCCATATCTAATAAGTAGCCAAGTTTTATTGATTCGTCCTCCACAACATCTCTTGAATATTCCTCTTTTATCCTCTAACATGGCCACCAGCCTAATTCAGGCTTTAATTACTTCTCCCTTGGACTACTACAGAAACCTCCTGATTGGTCTCATTGCTTCCAGTCTCTCGCCTCTACAATCCATTCTTCACATATCTGCCAAAATAACCTTCCTAAAGCACAGATCTAACCATACCATTCCCCTTTTCAGTAAGCTACAGTGGTTCCCTATTTACTCCCAGATAAAATACAAAGTCTTTCATTTGTCGCTTAAAGCCCTTCATTTCTCTTAGCTGCAAAAGCTCCAAAAAGAGCTATAATTTGAATATGACCTGATGGCTTTTCTGACAACTGAATCCTATGAACATAAAAGGAAATACAAAATAGCACCTGGCCCTATATAAACTACATTTTTCAAAACTGTTTCATTTTACTCCACTTAACATGCTCTCCATTCTAGTTTAACTGGCCCACTTGCCATTTCCTGTACATAATATCCAATTACCCAAACTGGTGCCTCTCCAGAGATTTTGCCCCATATCTGGAATGCTCTTCTTCCTTCCCTCTGTGTCTTAGAATTTTTAACTTTCCTCAAAACCATCTCCAATAAGAGGCTGCTTCAGATCCCCACATTTGTTAGTGTTCACCCCTGGATCCCACCAAATTGCCTTTAATTTACTCTTTATAGAAACGATATTCACTTATTTGTATACACATATCTCCTAAGTAGAATGTAAGCTCCTTGAAGGCAGGGACTATTTCAGTCAATCAGTAAGCATTTATTAAACACCTACTATGTACCAGTTCTAAGCACTGGGGATACAAAGACAGCAAAAACAGTCCCTACTCTGAAGGAGTTCATAGCCTAATAGGGGAGACAACATGCATACAATTTTACAAATAAGATACTAATAGGACAATTGGAAATAATCAACAAAGGGAAGAAATTAGAATGAAGGAGGATTAGGAAAGGTTTCTTGTAGACAGTGGAATTTTGTCTGAGACTTTAGGAAAGTCGGAGGCCAGGAGACAGAGATAAGGATGGAAAGAATTCCAGGCATAGGGAAACTTGTTCAAACAACAGTAAAGAGGTAGTGTCACTGAATCACAGTCATTGGATATCTTTGTATATAGCACAATGCCTTGCATATAGTAGACATTATTGAGTGTTTGTTGAATTGAATGAAATTTGATTTTAGAGGATACTTTGAGAAACCTAATGTTCATGGAGGGTTCTACTGTGTCCATAGGCTAACCCTTGTATTATTAATATTTAATGTATAAGATTAAGTACTGGAAGGGAATCTCAGAGATCATCTAATCCAACATTTCATTTTAGAGATGCTGTTAACTGAGGCCCAGAAAGGTCAAGTAACTCCTCAAAGGTGTTGCAGTTAGTAATTACCAGAGCCAAGATTTCAACCCAGCTCTTCTGACTCCAAATTCAATGATTTTCCATTACCCCATGCAACCTCTCAACATAATATGGAATATTATACTTTATTCTGATTTGAATGAATAATTGGCAGGGATAAATATCTCACTTTAGGCAATAGTTATATTCCTGGAGGTGATGAATGTAAGACCTTTCTTGATTCCTCCAGGTATGTGACCCTCCCCCTGAAATTACTTGTATTTATTTTAAATGTGTCTTATATTTACTCATCTATGTACATTGTGCATAACCCCAGCAGAATGTAAGCTCCTTGAGGGCAGGGACCATCTTGTTTTTGTCTTTATATCCCCAAAATCTAGCATAGTGCCTTATATATAACTGGTACTTAACAAATATTTGCAGAATTGAATTCGAATATAATCATTTATATGGTCTAGAGAAGTTTCAAATGATTATCCTCTGATACATCATCATAGCATAGAAGTTTCTCTGGATTCTGCAATGCTATCCCACTGAAGCACAAATACGGACAGTTTCTATCAATCTCAAAAGTTTTCAAGTACTGTATTGGTGATTGGCTCTGTCTCCTGTCCAATATCTATCCTTGGTAAGTCTCTTTATGAGAAAGTTGGTTACTACAATTACATCCCATGAAGACAGCGAAAGTACAAAATATCCCTTGGTCATGTGTGGGTTCCTTTTACTTCTATAGGAACAATGATAGAATGGTGGGAAAGAAAATGGTGAGTAAAAAGAATCACACACTTTTTACACTATTTATGCTTTTTTAAGTGTTGATCTTGGTCAATATATAACCTTTATCTATTACTCACAAGTTGATAATGAAACTTCCTACATATTGACATTTTTATTATAAATAAAACCATAAGGCAAACATGGTGGTGCATGCACATTTATCATCCCTACTACTAGGGAGGCTGAGGCAGGTGGATGACTTGAGCTTAGGGAATTCTGATATACAATAGGGCTGAAACCTATCTGTACCACCTGACACCAATATGATGAATATCCAGAAAGAAAGTTGAGGGAAGATGGGGCAGGCTGCCTAAATGGTGGTGAATCAATCAAGGTTAGACACAGAGAAGATCAAAGTTTCTGTACTAATCAGTTATGGCCCTTGAATGGCTGCTGCACTACTAGGCTGGGTGAAATAGGAAAACCAGATAGATAGATAGATAGATAGATAGATAGATAGATAGATAGATAGATAGATAGATAGATAGAT
>NW_020954610.1:30578545-30584762 GCF_900497805.2 Vombatus ursinus
GATAGATAGATAGATAGATAGATAGATAGATAGATAGATAGATAGATTAGTAAAACCATAGGAAATAATTTATAGCAATGAGACTGATCAACAGGTTTCTGTAGTAGTTCAAAGGAGAAGTAATTAAAGCCTGAATTAGGATGGTGGCCATGTTAGAGGATAAAAGAGGAATATTTAAGAGATGTTGTGAGGGAAGAATCAATAAATTCCACTTACTTATAGCTAAGTGGAAGGACAGCTCAAAAGTTCTCCTAGAAAGATGAATAAGAGAGTTGGAAAAATTGGCTTCAATAAACACCCAAGGAGAATAAGAAGCATCATTTCATGTGACAGTCACCTCACATTAAATTTTTGAAAATAAGCATAGGCAAGACTCTATCATGAAGATAATTGCAACTTATATGTCAACCTCAGTTGCAGAGGAGACATTTTACAAAGAGAAGTAAAGATATTCTACAAAAGGTTTGGAAATTAAGATGATGATGTAAAAAGAAGATATTAAAATTTTATTTTAAAAAGAGATAAATGACATATATGACTGGAAAAGGGAGGTCATAGATGATATATCAAAGGTCATGGACAGCCTGATTTTACCCACAAAATATTTAAGAACTAGAGAAAGGTCTCTAGCCTACGAATTATGAAGAGAATCAATATCACATAGGATGATAAGGTATACATGGGTTGCAATCTGAACCAATGGAGAAAATATGAACATCAATAAGATTATGGCTCTGTTAGAATAGTGGTATAAAGGAAATTTATTATTTAAATGAACGTACTAACTTATTTCAAAAGATTCAGTAGCCTGATCAAGAGAGAAATTTAGGAACTGAGGGAAAAAACAATGCCCAGATAAAATGTGCAAAATTAAATAAATTTTAATTCCTTCTTAATGATAGTCATACTATCCTTTCCATTTTCAAGATTTTTTACATTGTTGGAAAAGGCAGAAGTAAAATAGTAGTTAAGTAATTCTTTTTCATTTCTGTCATTTTTGACATTATATTGTCTTATCTCAGTATTTTTTTTCTATTCTTCACTTAGCCATCTTCATTTTCCAAACGAGTTTACAAAACAAAACATTTTTGTTGATTATAACAGTTTTCATCATACTTAATTAGTTCTGGGTTTTTAGCCTTCCTGACATTATTCTTAAAGTTTTGACCACTCAAAGATGGAGTCAAGATGAAGGAGAGGTAGGAAACAGATGCATTGAATTCTCCTCTACAAACTCCTCCATACAGATCTAGAAATGTACCAGACCAAATCTTGATAGGGAAATCCAGAAAAATCTTAATGAACCATTTGTCCTGCAGCTCTGCAGTAGAGGACAAGTCTGCAAAAACTGAGGGCAGGGCCCTTGTAGGAGCATTCTGCATATCCATGGAGAGGTTCATATTGTCATCTTCATTTTACAAATGAAGACATTGAGGCTCAAAGTGAGTAAATGGACTACCTCTGCTCACCCTTGTGGTACATACCAGAAATTGGTTTTGAACCCAATTCTCCTTACTTCAAGTCCATGAATTATCCACTACATGACACTTTCTTATATATAGTTTTTGGTAGGTACGTAATAAATTCAGGTTTGGCAAAATATTATTGCAAGTGTTTTCTATTTGGAGACAATGACAGAATCATAAAAATGTGATATGTTCATATTATTTTATGAAAAGTGGCACAAATTATTAACTTTCTCCATTCCAAGATTTGGATTGATGTTTAATTCATCTTATGCATGCCCTCAGAGCTTTAAAATGATTTTAGAAATTAACCCATAAGAATCCAGATAGCCAGTATTCAAAATGTCCTATGTATCTGTGTTTGAAGGATAACCCACTTCAATCCTCCCATTTCCCTCATAATTACATTCACCACTTCTTTCAAAGTAAAACTAAAATAGACATCATGCATTCATCTCAGGTATACAAGTTATGGTTTACTTCCTTGTTCTATGTATGAAACACATGCCCTTCTTTCTCTTACCTTTGCAAAACTACAGGCTATAGTGCCACACACTCTCCTCATATCATCTACAACAGCCACATTCTTACTTCTGAACACTGAAAACCTCACTTCTTAAAATTTGTGTGTATATGCGTGTGTATTTATGCATATAAATATTGAAGGGTAAATTTTCTTTCATGGTTCTATGAAACTCAGAAGAGGGAGAAAATGCTAATGCCTGAAAATTAATCATTATGTGGAGTGTGTATCTAAGCCAGCCTACTGCAGTGGCCAGTTTTCTGATACTGATGACGTTGCCAGTTCCACATGCCACATTATTAACATTGTTTAATTGGCAACTCAAAAGGAAGTAATTGTTTAGCTCTCCTAAAACCACATGATTTCTCATTCTTCTTGTAGTACTAGGCATTTTGAACTGAGGGAAAAAAATGGCCATTAAGGCCATTCTTTAGACTAACAAAGGGCATAGTTTTCTTGATTTTGAGAAAACACTCTATTCACTCCATGCCTTCCCCGCTCATCCCCATCAAAAAGGCACCAAGACAGAATTTGAATTTGCTTTACAAGGAGCAGAGAAAAGATGTCAGGAATACTTAGCTGAAAGATGATTCAATTTTCCTATGAAGTCACTGCATCAGGTGCCCTTTGGATTATCTCTACTCTCTGATCCTCAAACTTTCCAATTTCAATGATTGTGTTTGCCATCAGTGTGGTGCCACCCTCTGTGGTAGTCCTGAACTCCCCTGATATCCAGAGCTGTTGGGAGGCAAATGGTTCTCTTCAACCTTCCTTGTGTCACTCTTCTGATATCACCACAATCTAGTGCAACAACATCACCACTCACACAGTAGACACAGGCACAATTAGGAAACAAGACACTTTTCACATTAGGCATGTCAAACAGAAAGCAGAGAGGAGACCAAAGGCCATCAAAGCTCATTTCAAAGGGAAACAAAAAGGAAGAGGAGCTTCAACCAAAAATACATCATATGATCTTCAAAAATGAAACTCTGTAAAAGATGGTGACAGTTTTTCCTCTGCTACGCTCAATGACTTTACTTGACAATAAAAAATGTTTTTATTTCCCTTTTTCCATTTAAGTTTTAATGTAAACTTTATTGAAGGGTACCATTATATATGGATCCTGTTTTAGTGGATATTCCAGTCAAGAATTTTCAGACCACTCTCTAGTACTATTTTCCCCTGCTTTGGCCATAGCAAATGGGTAAAGCCATGTTATAGAGAATGGATGGTCAAAGACTGCTTTCATGTTTTTCCATTGGCCATCTTCTTTCTTTCTTTTTTATTGTACTATATTGCAACTTCATCAGTGCAGATGGAGTGTACCTGGGGTCCCCACCATTACTGATGTGAAGATATGAAAGTAGAGGTCTTTAAAACATAATAGGATAAGGAAGATCACTGTGGTGGATAGGACAAAGGAGTTGTATTCCTTCCAATCTTCTTCAAAGCAAAACAGGAAATGAAATCCCTGTTTGAGGATATGCTGGGAAATGAATGCTATATACATTGTAAACAGTACAAAAACCTTCTCAGCATTCTCTGATCCATGTTTTGAATGTATTTCATAAACACTGCATCGATGGGCTCTGTCAAGTTTGATGTTACAGCACTTTAGACACTTGTATACCACTTGCTCTGGCTTCTTCTTAATCTGTAAACCTTCACTGAATTCTTTGGTGGCATTTCCTTTGGGCATAATACTTGGATTTATCAGTATAGTCCAGAAGTAGGAAGCCAGAGCTAAGAAAGCAAGTATATTGAATATAATCCCATTGATTACACTATAAATATAAGTTTTGATACAATTAACATAACAAAGAGGACCACAAAATCTGTATAGAGGACCAGGAGCAAGGTAAAGAGAGCAAATGCAATGCCACAGCCATCACAGATAAACCACATGGTTCTGAGGTAACA
Source organism: Vombatus ursinus (assembly GCF_900497805.2). Taxonomy (NCBI): domain Eukaryota; kingdom Metazoa; phylum Chordata; class Mammalia; order Diprotodontia; family Vombatidae; genus Vombatus; species Vombatus ursinus. The sequence continues at coordinate 30,582,458 of NW_020954610.1, forward strand.
CTGACACTTCTCTGAGTGGAAATATTCAGGTTTCCTCTCAGTCTTTCTGGAACAGTGGACTAGAGTAAAACACCATAGACCTTTTGTCCATACTTGCATCCAGACTCTGGGACAGAGCATAGAAATAGCTCATTGGGCTCCCAGGCAGTAGTCACAAAATCACTTTTTTAAAAAGGAATTGAATCCCAAAAGAGAAGAGATACTAGTATATTATCTCAAACCATTATAAATGAGTTCAAGTCTCTGATCTAGAAAAAAAATTCTCGAGCAAAGTTTTAGGCAAATGGGTTTGTGAACAAGTAGACAACAGAATGAATAACCAAGGAGCCAGAATGATCTCACTAAGAAAGTGCTGCCAAATGATCCTCATTTCCTTTTTCAATATAGTCACTAGACTGGTAAATTAAGGGAGTACACCGGACAAACAAATGGTCTAATTTTTGCTTTGTATCTCATCTTCTAACTTATTACCCTACACATAATAGGTGCTTAATAAATGTTTGTTGAAACAAATTACAATGAAGTCAATTTAATAATCTTATGAGCAAAATGGAAAATAAAGGCTGAACAATACTAGAGTTAGGTAAGTTAATAGCTGTCTGAACAAATATGCCCAAAGGCTTTTGATTAATGGATAGATATCAAGTCAAATTCAGAACAGTTAACTAGGCCCTGTCCTGTTCAACACTTTTATCAATGGATTTATTAAAGACATAGAAAGCTTTCATATGAAATTTGTGGATGACACAAAGCTGGGAGGAATAGCTAATAGGCTAGAGAATAGATTCAGGATTCAATAGGCTGTCAATAGACTGAGACAAAAGTCCAATCAAACAAGCTGATGGGAATATTAATAAATCATATTCATATAGTGCTCTAAGGTTTGCAAAGTGCTTTTATGAGGACAATTCTGAGGGATGTAGTGTACAGATCAGGAAACTGAGGCTATTAAAGGTTAAATGATCTGCCCATAATCACTCAATTTGTAAATGATTCAGACCCAGGTCTTATGACACCATCTAGCTCTCTATCTACTATGCCAATTAATTGCATAAATACAGACTATGGAAGGCCTTGCTGAACAACAGTTCATATGATGATGACTTCAAAGCTCCTAATTGATCACACTCTCAACTCAAAGAGTTAACATTGTTATAGAACTGCTAAAAAGAACTCATGCCAACTTAGGTTTCATTAATAAAAAGTATAAAGTTTAAATCAAGGGAAATTATGGGATCAGAAGTCCAGGTACTTATTTCCAGTTAGGGACACTACACTTTAAGAATTTAGTGGCAAACCAAAGAATATCCAGAATGGAGAGGGATCTGGAAACCTCGGAATCACAGTGCAGGAAATTTCAAGGGCTGCTGATAGCACTTGTTCTCCTTCACAGAAGAAGGCAAAGATGCAGCCTGATGGAAGATAAGAGTTTCATCAGTGCTGAGCTGGTGACAGGATAGAATATTGTTAGGAATAGGCTGGGAGCTCATCTCAACTGCATGACTCTCTGAATCCATTTCTTGCATTTATGGGGCAAAGATGTGGAAGGTTAGGTTGGCAGGTAACCTGTAGCTATGGCCCAGCTGTGGTCCAGGTCCCACTACAGACAACTAGTCCTATCAGTGTTGCCATATGCAAGACTTAAAGGTCCACCATGCAGTATATTATGCCAGAGGAATGAAATAAACAGCAGGTTAGAAACAGTGCCCCCACCTACCTATAAAGGACTCAAAGAGAGGGGGAGTCCTTCATATGGGCGAGGTCAGAAAAGGACCTGTGGACACCTATGCCCACCGCCATGCTGAATACTTTTTTTTCCTTCAAAATATTTATCATCTGGGCTTCTCAAACTTTCTCAGAACCCGAGGGTTAAGAGGAAAGAGTTTAATATCTACTGCATGAGCCAAGCAACCTATAGTGAACAGGAGACAGGTTTTCAGGAAGGAAGAAAGCTCTCTGGAGGCCTAGGAGTTTTCAACCACCTCTCTATGCAGTCTGCCTAGGGAAAAGATGGAGGTGGGGGAGGGGAGAACACTTTCAGGTGGAGAAGGTTGGGGAAAGAAGATGGAGCCTTAGCTTCTGATGGAGGTCCACACATTCATGGTGATACCTCTTCCTTCCTGGGGACTTTTTCTTACCCTCAAAGTTTTATCTTCCCTGACCTCAAACTTTCCTGCCTAGCAGTGATGGGGAGGAAGAGAAGGGATTTATTAAAGGTATTTTCAAGTATTTGAGGGGTTTTCATGAGGAAGAAGGATAAATTTGCTTGGCTTGGCTCCAGAGAGCAAAACTAGGAATAATGGGG
>NW_020954610.1:30584772-30627968 GCF_900497805.2 Vombatus ursinus
AAATTTGCTTGGCTTGGCTCCAGAGAGCAAAACTAGGAATAATGGGGAGAAGCTACAAGGAGACAAATTTAGACATTATGTCAGGGAAAAAATTTCTAATAAGAGCTGCCTCAAAGTGGAATGGATTGCCCTCAGAGGTTATAGGCTACCCTTCCCTAGAATTTAGGTGACTACTTGTCACTTACTTTGTAATGGAAATTCTTTTGGGGTATAAATTGGACTAGATGGCCACTCAACTCCCTTCAGTCTCTAAAATCTTGTAATTCTGGGATTTTGTGGGTAAGCATGGAGTCAGTTTGTCTAGGAAAGGACTAAGGAGCCTCTCCCCTATCTCTCTCTCTCTCTCTCTCTCTCTCTCTCTCTCTCTCTCTCTCTCTCACACACACACACACACACACACACACACACACACGCACGCATGCACACACACACGCACGCACGCACACATATCCCACATATCTAAATATACATTCTATGAGCCTATCATGGCACAAAAAATTCTAAGCTATGGCTCTGAAAAACCATATTATGGTGAAAACAGGTTAAAGAAAGTAGGCATGTTTAGGTGGGAGAAGAGAATACTTAAAGAGGAAATGAAAAATTCTATTAAAAAGTTTAAAATATGCTTTATGGAAAAGGAAGTAGCTGTATTCTATGTAGCTCCAGATGATAGGACTAGGATCAATGGGTGATAGTCATAGAAAGATGGATTTTAACTCAGTAGAAGAGTGAACTTTATGATTATTACAGCTGTCAAAAATGAAACAAGCTACCTTACCAAAATAATGAGTTCCTATTAGGACTATTATGGATGGGATTCATGCATTAAGAAAGACATTGGGCTAGTTGACTTCCAGGATGTCTTGTAAGTTTCTATAAGCCTCTAAGTCTATACTTATTGTATAAGTATATACTATACTATACTTGTTATACTTATTGGTCTCTAAAGCAAACACAGAGGTACATGACCTCGAGGACCTCACATTCTTGTCTTTTGTAAAATGAATAATCACTCCTTATATTGCCAATTTCATAATTCACATTTTCATAATTTTATTAGAATTAAACACTTGTATGTATAATTATAAGAGCAGAGCTGATGTAACTTTTTTTGGTGTTACTAAACACTGTGGCAATACTCCTATTAATTCTAGTGTATTTGTGTGTTTGTATGTGGGAGAGTGCCATAGAACAGGCAAGACTTTGGCTTTTTTGCCTCTTGACAAAGTACTCCAGGATCTGAAGACTGATAAAGTTGATAACATCTACACTAAAAAATGAGCTGAGTGATTTAATCCATTTATGCAGTTTTGGGCTAGGGTTAGAGGTAGGAGAAGAATTATGGAAAACAGAGCAAGATAGTTATCCAGCTCAGAGAAGGTTTCAGTCAATCTGGCTAGCATTGCATGTACTGGTGAAAGAAACATATGTCAAAAGTATTTGTAGTATTTAAGCCATATATAGAACATCCCAACTCATATTCTCAACCTCAAAGTTATCCCTCAACTAGTCAGTTGCCAAATTTTGTCAATTATAACTCCACATTTCTCCTATTGTCTTCTCTCTACTCAAATGACCATCAACCTTTCACCTATACTATTGAAGTAGCTTCCTATTTAGTCTCCTTGCTCTGATCTCTTCTTCAATCCATCTTCTAGCTAGACCTGCCAAAACATCTTCCTAAAAGACAAGCCTGGCCATGTTCCTGATCTGCTAAAGAAACTTCAGTGGCTTCCTATTGCCTAAGGAGAAAAGTGTTTTGCATCTGAAGCTTATTTTACCCTTCCCACCTCCACTCCCCACTATGCACTCTATTTTAAACAAACTGACCTACCTGCTGTTTCATGTACAGTAATTTTGTTCAGTTGTTTCAGTCATGTCATACTCTTTGTGACTCCATTTGGGATTTTCTTGGCAAAGATACTGGAGTGGTTTGTCATTTCCTTCTCTAGCTCATTTTATGGATAAGGAAACTGAGACAAACAGGGTTATGTGACTTGCCCAGGGTCATACAGCTAGTGTCTGTGGCCAGATTTGAACTCAGGTCTGACTCCAGGCCCCAGACTTTATCCATTGCACCACCTAGTTGCCCTACGTATATGTAAAATAGGACATTCCATCTTCCACTTTGTGTCATTGCACAGACTATTTATTGGTCTTGCCTAAAATGCTTTCCCTCTTCATCTCCATATTTTAAAATCCCTAGCTTCCTTCAAGGCTCAGAACCACCTAAATGGAACCTCTCTTCTTTCCCCCAGTTACAAGTGCTCTCTATATAGTCTGAAATTACTTTGTATTTACTTTTCACATATACTTTGAATACCATTGTATTCCCTCATTAGAATGTGAGTTCCTTGAGGGACAAGACTACTTTCTTTTGTCCTTTCTTGAATATTCATTGTGACTGGCATAGTGCCATATGTGTACCAGGCCCTTAATTCATTTTTGCCAAATCAAAATGGTTTGAACATATGCATTCAAATCAATCCAACAAGCCTTTATTAGGAAGTTTCTAATATGTATAATACCTTGTGATACAAGTTGGGAATACCTACATACCCATTGGTTTGACCCTAGACCCTAGACAAGTCAATTAACCTCCCTGAACCTCAGTTTCCTTATGAGGGGTATGGACTTGGTGGCCTCTAAATTTCCTTTCAGCTCTAAATCTATGGTGCTCTGTTGTGATCTGTGGTTTCATGGAGGGAAATTTTGCAATGTGAGAATTCACTCCATTAACATCAATTTATACCAGTTTATAATTTCAGAAGTGAATCCTTGGACATTGTGTGAGGCACATAGAAGTTGTGATTTACCCAAGGACACTTATTGTAGCTAGTAAGTATCAAAGGCCTTGGAGATACAAAGACAAAAAGTCTGAGTTAAAACCATCCCTGCCTTTAAAGAGTTTACATACTACTGAGGATACAACATACAAAGAGAAAAATGACAGATATTTTGAGAAAGAAGAGAGCAATCAGTTCTCTCTCTGCCTCTGTGTCCTTTTCTGTCTCTGTCTCTGTTGTTCTCTGTGACTTTGTCTCTGTCTCTGTCTCTCTGCAGTTGTGCTTATCTGAAATTAGAATCTCTGATGTTATGTATGATTTTTGTTTTGTTTTGTTGAAATAATGCCAGCTTAATATTTGAACCTAATATAGTAAGAGAAAAGGGCAATCTTTATGTTCAACAGTGGTACCACTGCCAGGGTTCATCTAGTGTTGCCAACTCTATAATACCTGTCAGCTTCCAAATGCAACAGAATAAACATAGACAGACCCTCACAGAGAGAGTGTGCCAGTTTTTAATCATCCCTTTAATCACCTTCCACATCTGCCAGCTTTCTCTTCCTGAAAATGCTGCCACTTTTAGCATGACCCCAAGAGGCAGGTGCAGTACACAAGATGTGTGGTGCTATGCTTTTTTCAATCTTGTCCCTCCTGGCTTTCAATTTAATAATACTACTGCCTGATTTGACTGAGATCAGCTGGGTGATTTTTCCCCCAATTCATTCAATATCAAAACACCACAGGGGTACTGGAGTCCTGAAGGGTTTTCTAGCAGTCCCTGAAATAAAAACAATGCTTCGAAGAAACATCTGAAAATGACACACAGTATTAGAAAAGGATAGACTCACAGGAGGTGAGCAGACTCTCACAAAACAATTAAGGGAAAGACAGCATATGAACACATACAGAGAGAGAGAGAGAGAGAATAGATCTATGTCTCAAATGAAGCATATAAGTCTCATCAACTATTTGATTTTGTCACTTAAAATAACAATTCTAATTATAAGGGAACTATGTAGGATGAAGTATTGGGGAGAGTTTACAAATTGAGTAGTTTCAAAAAGTGCTTCTACTGGGGTTTAATTTAGTATAAATCCTGCCTGAGTACTCTGAAATTCTGAATTTAAATGATCAATCACTATTGATTTTTCACTTTCTTTCTGCCAACATTTGGTTATTTTCCTAGTCAAATGGCTTTGCCATTTGAGCCAAAGTCAATAAAGAATTTATTCATTCATTAGGTTCTACAGAGCCAGAATGCTATACTGAAAAATTACATTTAAAATTTTTCTATGGCAAATGTCAGACACTTTGTGTGGGACTTTAATGTCCATGAAAAATTAATTTTGAGAAAGTTATGGAAAAATTTACACACAGAGAGAAATTGTTTCTTTTTTATGTCATTTTGTTAACATGGAAGACAAGTTGGCTTAATAGGATTCTTTAAACAATTATTTTGGTTCTCATATTTTTGGTTTGCTATGCCAGTGGAACATAAGTTCTGTCAGATTCTACCCAGTTGGGAAGGATTTGAGTATGAACCTGGTAATACTCTGACTGCTGATAAAGAACTAGCCTAAGTAGGGAGACATTCACCACCAGGTTAACCAATAGGTAAAAAATGTTACCTGTTTGACTATTGTGGTTAATGAAACAGGCATTGGTCCTCAATAGCTCCTTTCCATTTCTGAAAAGGACTTGTATGTCAGGAAAAAAAAATAACAATCATACACTAAGACTTAGGAACAATAAATATGCAGCCTAAATGAAGGTTGTACCACTACAGCTAAAATGAATAATTTCTAAAGTAAAATGTTCTCTAAAGCTAAAACATTAGAAGAATTAAAAGGATGCTTTTTAAGGTTAAATGCATCCTTTAACAGGATTTTGGAAAGATGTGGGCAAGAATCACACAGGGTTGTGTTGAATGTACTGTGATCAGAACCCATGGAACCAATGCCCACATCAGAAAGATCACAGATGAAGCTAAGTATGAAAATATGGCAGAATAACATGGGTTAATTTAATTTATAACAATTTTAACTGCTACCACTTTTTAAAATTCAGAGCAACTTGATATTAAGATATTTATTTCTTTATTAATACATGTTACTCAATAGAGAATATAACAGAAAAGTTGCATGTTGTAGTAGATAGAGCTGTCTTTGAAGACTTAAAGATCTGAGTCCAAACCCTGCCACAGACACATTCCAGCTGTGTGATCCTGGGCAAGTCACTTAACCTTAGTGTTTAAGGCAATTTTCTAGGATTACAAGTTGCATGGAAGGTACCAAACATACCTGGGTAGAAGTAGTCTCTTCACCTGGGAGATCATTATAACAATAAAATCATAGGTCCAGTCTCTATCCCCAACCCTAAAGGATATAACAATACATGAATCACACTTTAAAGATCTGTAGGTTGTTCAAAATAGTCCAAATTATGAAAAAAAAGATAAATAAGAAAGTTTGGTTCAGATATAATAGGTCGAGAGATTCAAGTTTGCTAACAAAAGCATGTTGCCTAGACTCTATCCCTTCAGTGTAACTCTACCAGTAATTTTTGATATATGTCTGAATTAACTGTGGTACAACAAACTTTTGTTTCCACAATAATTTCACAGTACTGTCACCCCCACTCAAATTAAAAATTGATTCAAATTTTTATTTTAACAGATTCCATTTTTCCTGTTCCTTAAGGAATTTAGACAACGTGAAGTCTCTTTCCTTAACTATTCCAAACCCAAGCATATCTTTCATGTATAAACCAGCTTTAGTTGAATTCTGATAAATAGTAATGAATAAACTGATTGTTGGAGAACTGTTAGAGAACCACATCATCTTCCTCTCAGTAAAGAAGTAGAGATTATCAGTGTGGAATATTGGTGATGTTGATTGACTTTGCTTGAATGTTTTTCATGGAGTGGAGTAGGGATAAGAAATGACTGTGGCATTTTTTTAAGGCAACAAACAGAGGAAGAAAGGAGAGGGGAGGGAAGGAAGAAAAGAGAGGGAGAGGAGAAGGGAGAAGGGAAAGGGGAGAGAGCAGGAGAGGAGAGGACTTACATGAAAATAATAGGAGTCTATGTGTCAACATCTGTTTCAGAGGATGAAGATGTAAGTATGAAGTATGCAGAACTTGGAAAGAACCTCCAAATTAAAGAAACATACACTTTATTATTCTCTGATTTCAGTGCAAAGGCAAACATAGGCAAAGACAACAAAAATACTTTGAAAGATATGGCTTAAAAGTAAAGAATTAGAAAGACCAGTAACTTATAGCCTGAATAGAAGACTCATGCCTATACATTATTAATTCTCTGAGTAAGGAATGAGAAGGCATAGTAATATTATAAAAACTTAAATTGACTATATTTTAATGGACCAGAAATTACTTGTAGTTGATAGAGGAGTCATTCCTGAATCTGCTAGCTTTATGCAGTCAGATCAAGAAAGAATAAAACTGAGAAAAAAGTACATGGAGTCCAATTAAAATTCCATTTTCAACAAGTTTTTAATACCAAAGAAAAGGAAAAGGGATAAAAGGAAGGACACTGATACTGATCATAAGAATTTTATACTGAAATTTCAGTTCTATTATAAATCGATTGCCATAATGGGAGGGGTAGGTGGGTAGGGCAGCAAAATAAAACAAAACCAATACAAAAGAAATAAACCCCTCACTTTAGTTAGCAAACACTTGATCTTCTTACCAAATAGGAAAATATGGAACACATTGAAACTAAACTCATTTGTAAAATCTTACAGAAAAGGATAGTGAAAGTTTATGAAAAATATGACCTCATAAGGCAGCAAGAAGCATTGGAAATAAAAACAAGCTTAAAGTTTCAAAAGAGACTCAATTAAGTAAAGTCAAACTAAGGGTATTTTAGGATATAATGGGAAAGACAACAGAGGAAAGATGGAAAAGAACTGCAGAGATTTTTATGTCAAAATATTTTAATCATCAAGGGTAGTAGTGGCAGTACCACATTTATACCCTACAATATCACAATTCCAGATGTGCTTTTTAAGGAAGTAGAAATGATTCTCAAGAAAACAAAGATGGTAAAAGGATCTAGTCTTGATTAAGTATATGCAGAAGAGGTTCATGTTGGAGGCAACACAATTTTGAGGGAATTAGGAGAATGATTCTCAAGGTATCTGAATAAAAGGAAATATATATTATATATATACACATACTGTGTGTGTTTATGTGTGTATACATACATACATACATACATAACATATGGCTTCCTTTATGAAAGCATTAGGGAACAGGCAGGGTTTCACAAAAGATATTCCATATTAGATCACATCCTATCACAGAATTGTCATTTTATTTCATATATAGTAGCAAAGTGGTGCTTTCAACACTCTCCTCCAATAGGATGGTTTCCATCCATATGTCAAAATTATACAAGATACCTTGAAAGATGTAACAAACAGAGATAACCTTATTCAATTAAATTAAGACCATGAGCTATAAAAAAGGGAGATATGTGCTTGCAAACAATTTTTGCCACAATCATAAAGCAAATCCAATGCAGAGCCTAAATCAAAAAGGAATTCCTAGTAGAAGGTAAAGCGTTTGAGATGCTGCTATTTGTAGATGATATCATGTTAATTGTATCAAGCCCCCTGAGGCTTATAAATGAGATCCATAATCAGTTATAAGAGTTTGGTCTAGCAAACCACTTAGGAAAATCAAGTGGCCGAAGAAAGCTTATTACCTTGATGGCAATTTAGTTGGATGGAAAACAGGAATATACATACGTATGTATGTGTATGTATAAACATGCACATATAGAGAGAGAATATATATCCATTTATTTATATTAGATAGACACTGCAACTATATAGATCATATATATATATATATACATATATATTTATATACATATTCATTCATTCATTTAGTTGTATTGGATAGACTACAAATAAACAATGAGCTGAATATAGAATTGAACAGGAGAAGTGTTGATTATTTCTGAGAAAGTGCAAAGTTTTTTTAATGCTTCTCTCTAAAGCAAAGAGCCATTTCTTTATTACTAATATTTTTCCAGTAATATGGTTCCAAGTCATAGAACACTTTTTCCTTTTAAAAAAAAATTGGAAACTATCATCCAAAGAGCAATGAAAAGGTTCCTTGTGGATGTAAACAGGCTAGAGCAAGCATATAACAAAAGAAAAAAAATTGTCAAAGGAATAGCACAAATGACATTATCAAAACAATATAGCATCAATATGACAGAAAAGGAAAATGATAAATGTTGGAGATGTGGGAAAATTGAAACACTAATGCATTGTTTGTGGAGTTGTGAACTGATCCAACCATTCTGGAGAGCAATTTGGAAATATGCCCAAAGGACTATAAAACTGTGCATACCCTTTGATCCAGCAATACGACTACTAGGTCTATATACCAAAGAGATCATAAAAAGACCCACATGTACAAAAAATATTGATAACAATTCTTTTTTGTGGTGGCAAAGAATTGTAAATTGAAAGGATGCTAATCAATTGGGGAATAGCTGAACAAATTGTGGTATATGAATGTAACGGAATACTGTTATTCTATAACAAATGATGAGCAGGAGGATTTCAGAAAAACCTGGAAAGATTTACACGAACTTATGCTGAGTGAAGTGAGCAGAACCCGAAGAACATTGTACACAGTAACAGCAACATTATTCAGTGATCAACTATGATAGATTTAGTTCTTCTCTGCAATACAATGATCCAAGATAATTCCAAAAGTCTCATGATGGAAAATGTTAACCACATCCAGAGAAAGAACTAAGGAATCTGAATGCAGAGTGAAACATATTATTTTCACTTTTTAAATTTTTTTTTGTTTTTTTCTTTCTCATGGTTTTTCTCTTTTGTTCTGATTCTTCTTTCACAACATGATTAATGTGGAAATATGTTTAACATGATTGTACATGTATAACCTATGTCAGATTGCTTACTGTCTCGAGGAGGTAGGAGAGAAAGGAGGGAAGGATGGAGAAAAATTTGGAGCTCAAAATCTTACAAAAATAAATGCTGAAAATTATGTTTACATGTAATTGGGAAAAATAAAATACTATTAAGAAAAAAATAAAATAAAACAATATAACATCGAAGATCAAGATGGGCTGGTTACATGGTAAGAGCAATGTAATGCTTCCATGCTTCATCTCCTCATGAAGTCAAGAGGATTTGCAGGCCCCAGGGTCCCTCTTTGGATACACCCATGTAAGGACACAGAGACAAGTCATAGAGAATGGAGAGTTTGGACAATTTGAGATCTGCATCGCTGGAAGCTAGCCACATCAATGAGATTCCAGATAAACTGGAATACTGAAGTATAATGTCATAAGCTCCTTTGGCCAAGTTCATATAAGGATCTATATTGTTGATGAATATTGAAGCTAGTGTCTTTCATGTTATCACAAAAACATCTCTCATTTTATTAGGTCCAATATATAGGTTAAAAAAAATCCTGTTTCTGAGTTATCTGAGTTCATTTCTACTTTATAGACTTGTTTTAATAATATTTTCTTATATTTACAGTTCTTTTTCAATGCTTCTTCTATGCATAATAGGTCTATCAACAAATTCTTCTTACTGTTTATGTCAAATTGCTTGTGTCTGACAATTCTATCAGTTGGAATTCCTTGGTTTGTTATCACAATGGCTCTATCACAATGCATTTCATAGGAATTATTTTCTAAACTCATCTTAGATTAGAATCATAGTACTTTATCAATCACTCATTAACACACCCTTGAAATTAAATTTTAGCATGATTTTTACCACCTATGTCAGACCAATTGCTAAGTACTGCCAACTCTTCCTCCACAACATTTCTCAAACAAGTACTTCTATCTCTTCACATCTGACACACATGCCAGGTCTTCATTACTAGTTTAATAGATTATATGAATAGTCTTCCATTTGGTTTTCTTGCCTCCCAACTCTCCCTTATATAATTCTTCCCTCACATATCCTCAAAAATAACATTCCTAAGGTACAAATCCAAACATGTCATCCCCCAAACCCCTACTCAAAACCTTGTGTGGTTCCCTTTTGCCTCTGAGAAAAAATACATACTCCTCAGGATGGCATTTAAAATCCTCCACAAACTGGCTCCAACCTACTTTTCCTGCCCTATTTATACCATTTAACTTCTTAAACCTATGTCTACAGCCAAACTGTAGTTACAAGCTGTTCTAGAACTTGACTTGTCATCACCCACTTCCAAGAAGACCTTTAGGCCTGAAATGTTCAAATTCCTCATCTTCAAGACTCCTTAGATGTTACCTCCTAATGAAGCCTTCCCTGATTACCAACCACTCCACAAACACACAAATAGCTTTTAACATTTACTCCTTCCTCAAATATTTCCGGAGAAGTTGTTCTCATCTTTTCTTTGTCCACATCATTCCATACACTATAATATCCTCATTTGTGTGTATACCATATCTCATCCCATCCCTTTCAATGGAAAGTAAGGGCAGGGACCATTTCATCTTCATCGTAATATTGGCAATACTTAGCACAATACATAATAAATATTCATGGAATTTAATTAGATTAAATTTACACCTATTTTTGGAGACCTGTGAAAACCTTTAAAATAATTTTTAAACTCTCCTTTATTCCTCTACCAGCTACAATGGAGCTTTGTAAATGCAACCATTTACATATTAGTACATATTAATTCAAGGGATAGATCACTAGATCAAGAGAGAGGAAAACCTGAGTTCAAATCCAGCTGCAGACACTAACTAGCTGTGTGACCCTTGGCAAATCATTTAACATCTGTCTGCCGTTGTTTCCTCATCTATAATATGGTATTAGGGCTTGCCTCCCAGGGTTGTTGTGAGGCTGGAATGAGATTATATTTGTAAAGCACTTTGCAAACCTTAAAGAGAGAGGTATATATAAATGCTAACTATTAGTTATTGTTGTTGTTGTTATTTAAAACTTGGTTAAGTAGTATAAACTATAGAGGGAACAGGAAGAAATAAACTATACCCTTAATTTTATTTCTTGATCAACAATTAGAAACCAAGTACAAATTTTCAAATTTACATATCATGCCCCATTCTCCCTGGAATATCTTTTAAAAACAATTCTTTAGGGGATATTTTTGTCCTATTTTATACCAAGCAATTTATTTCTATATTAAGACTGACATTTTGAATCATGAGATTATAAGATATTTTTACTAAATGAAAAAAAATTAAATGATTGACTATCTCAACATTTTCATTTCATAAATGCAAAATTCAGATCTTACAGATAGACTCAACAGTGCTTTTTGTAACTCTAAATGGTATTTTCTTTCTGCTTTTTCAAAACAGGCAAAAAAAATTAAGTGAGGGTTTGTGTAGCACACAAGTGAACACAATTAAGGAAACCCTTATTGTTGTCTACTGAATAGACTTGTCACATTACTATTCACAGCTTTGTCTAGTGACAGTGGAATATCAAAAAGATACTGAATAGTATAGCAAAAATCTATTGTGCCACTGAGATCTAATCTTTGTCTGAATGTAATTGCCTTATTAAAAGATTTGCAAGCTTACTCTTTCTGTGATTCTAAAATAAACCAAAAAAAAATACATATATCAACCCCATGCAGTAAAATTGAAACTGTAGCCCCCATGATATGACAACAGCATGTAAGTCAAACTGAAAATTAAAACCCCAGTCCTCTGATTCTCTAGCAATGGCATAGATGCTTCTAGTCCTACAATTATCCCTGATGGTATGAATGGCATTTGGAAGACTTTTTTCCCCATGAATTTAGCCTGGAGTGCCTGAGGAACTGCTTATGTAAATATTAATATCCCATTTAGATTGTAATTTGTGTTCTGTGGTATCACATCTAGATTCTGCTTCTTAGTACCTGTTCATTATAGCTAACAGATTCCAGATCAGCTCCTTTGTCTTTTCTTTCCCCCCAACCACCTAGCTCCAAGGCTTCCTACAGGGAGAACAGTTCCACAACTCAGTGGAAGCAAAGCTATAATTGCCCAACACTTGTGCCAATGCCCATTACAAATTGTCAGCTTTAGTAAACAGAATGAGTGGATGAAAAATTTCTTTTTTCCCTTAAGCCATTGTCTTTTTTGTGTATTGTATTTGCTTGCTTTTTCTCCCTCTTTATCATACTGAAGGCATTAGTTTTCTGGTCCTAGGAACCAAAACATTGCAGTGTTGTTATTGTTGTTTTTAGGGGAAGGGGTAGAGGGTGTGTGTGTGTGTGTGTGTTAACTTATGGGTAAGGCAGAGATATACTGTAACCTTCCTTCTCTATAGCAGTGTTAATTCACCTCTTTCCTAGCCTGAAGACACTATACATTTCAAAGGAAGTTGCAAAAAACAATTTCATTGTTCTCTCATTTCTAGATATCCTTTAGGAAACAGTAACCATGTTAACCTGTTCCCTTCTTTATAGATTCTCAGTTTTTAACAACACATGAATCAGAAGAATGTATCCTTTACTGAACTCATCTTCACCTAATTCCATACATAATAATTTTATTTTCCTCTGAGACAATTGTGGTAAACTAGTTATAGCTTTTCTTATAGCATACCCTTTGCAATTAAATCACATAAATGTAATTCAGTCACTTTAAGCATAAAGTTATAACCACAAATTTGCCCAAGCTGTGAGTTTAAAATTAAATCTGTACAGAGTCCTATGATTTACATTATTATAATCACTGAGAAGCGCAAATGAACACTAACAATGGCCTTTGGGCTCACAATCAAAAATTCTGCTACTCTTTTGCTCAGCAGCAAAAAAGATGAAACTTATTTACTCAAAGTGTTAACAAATGCATTAAGAATGAAAATCTGATGTTTTTTCTTTATGTGAGAGAAATATCACCAACAAGAAAATTCTTGTTATAAAAATCAAATTTCATAGTTTAATTTGCTTCAGTGGAACATAGGTGAGCAAAACAAGTCAACATATTATCTATATCCAAAAATGTATGTTTCATTCCAAAATGATCCACCTGTCTGCTAAAAGCCAGGAAGGAAGCTTTACTGTCAGTCCTCTGAAGTGATTACTGGTCATTGCATTGATCAGAGTTCTGACATATTCATGATGTTTTTCTTTATATTATTATAAACAATATATAAATTGTTCTGGTTCTACTTATTTTACTTTGCATCAGTTCATACAAGCCTTACTTTCTCTGAATTCTTCATATTCATCTTTTCTTTATTTATTCAACAATTCCCTAATTAATGGGAACATACTTTCCTTCCATCTCTTTACTAACAAAAAGTGTTACTATAATTTATGTATATCTACATGTATGTGTGTGTGTGTGTGTGTATGTGTGTGTGATCTTTTCCTCTATCTTGGATTTCCTTGTAGTTTATATTTCTAGCAAAGGTTTCACTGAATCAAAAGATATGTTCATGTCAGTAACTATTTTAGTATAATTCTAAATTGGTATTCAGAATGTTGGGTCAAATTCACAGATTCACTAACAGTACATTAGTGTGTCTTTCTATCTACATTCCCCTGATATTTGCCATTTTCACCTTTGCAATTTTTCTTTACTTACTTACATAAAGCATTAGTCTCTGTTAGACACAAACATCCAGTTTGCTTCTGCTGAATACTTATTCATATCCAAAACTACGTTGTGAAAGGACTAAAACAAGCATAGGAAGGTAGATAGCATTGTCATGGTGGTGTTGGTTGTTATTTTTTAAGCAGTCCTACTATTAAAAGTAGGGAAATTATTGAAAAACAGAAGTGATCTGCTCCATGAAACTGGGCTTATCACACTCAAATACTCAAATGGATCTATGATTTCACTGAGCCAAAAGTTCCCTCAACAACGCAGATCACAGCCCATCCATGACTGCCTATCTTGAGGAACTCTTCTCCCAAAAGTACACCATAGGGTGAATCCAACCCAACATGCTGAAGGCCTCCTTAACTTTGTTTCTACATCATGAGCATACTAGTGGAACATTCTAGTCATCCACCTGTCAATCCTTGATCCTGACACATGACCAGCTTCCCTTTTCCTCCTGTCCATTCTCTTTCTTTCAAATAATTCTTTGGTGACATCCTTCACTCCTGTTCTTCTTTGTGTGTCCTCATCACTGCTATGTTGTAGCCTGATGATACTCATTAAATATACCTTTCCATGGCTGTCTGTGTATTTGACAAACAAGTGTTTGATAAAAAAAGATTCTTAAACTGGGGTCCATGAATATGCTTCTTTTGTTTTGCATATTTTGATAGTTGTGTTTCAATATAACTTGTTTCCTTAGTAATACTATGTATTTTATTTTTTATTAACTTACAAACATTTTTCTGAAAAAAAAAAAATCTATAGGCTTCATCAGACCAAAGTGTTCCAAGACAGAAAAAAAGGTTTAAAACTCCTTCTTTATATGTTGTCCATTCAGATGCATGTTGAAAGCTAGGAAATAGACATTCTTCATCCATTTGGTCTCTCCTTAAAGATAGGCCAAATAGGCCAAACTCCTTTAAGTGACTAAAATCTCTTCCAAGGAACTCTGTACTATACCGGGTCTTAACACAATCAATACAATTTCATTCACAAACTGGAGCATCTAGATAACCTCACTCTCCATAGCAAATCCTTCCCTGACTCTCAGCTTTGTCTCCTCTATCACAGTGGTAAATACCTTTGGTGAACACATATACATCACCCTATTTTCAGTTTTACCTGATGTTTATTATCAGGGAGTCACTAAACAGGGAAATTTTTGCTGTTAAATCTTCTAAAAAATCTTGAATGATCTTGAATATGGATGAGAGACACCTTGCTTTGAAAGAACTTGTCAGGCAGTGCTTTGTTCTGCAGACTTAAAGACAGTCAGTAGAATGAATTGGCAGCGAAATATTCTATTGTAATTTGAGGCCAAATTAATAGAAATACCAAAACCAAAACAATAGAAATGATATTATGATTATAGTCTACCCTGTTCAGGGCACATTGAGAATATTGTGTTCAATTCTGGATGACAGTTTTAGGAAGGACATTGAAAAACCAAAGTATTTTAAAAGGAGGCCAACCAGGAAGGCAGAAGAACCTGAATTATGCCATAGGAGGCTAAGCTGAAGCAACTGAGGATGTTTAGCCAAGAGACAGAAAAGCTGAGGGGAAATTTGATTTCTGTTGTCATAAGGAATGGACTTGTTCTGCTTGGCCCTAGAAAGCATAACTACAATTAATTTGTGAAAGTTATGAAGAGGAAGATTTTGGCTCAATAAAAATGAATAATTTCCTAACAATTAGAGGGTTTCCAAAGTTGAACAAACCACCTTGGGATGGAAAGAGTCCCTAGTCATTGCAGGAATTTAAAAAAAGACTGGATTCATGTTTCAGACATGGGTTGCACTAAATGACCCTGAAGTCTCTTCCAATTCTTAATTTATATGATTCCATAAGTCAAGAGACCTCAGTTCTACTTCCAATTCTATATCACCTTGAGGAAATCAGAACCTTTTGGTACCTCAGTTTCTTCACCTGCAAAACAATAGAATGGTAACCACACAGCTCTAATATTTTATGATTTCCACATAAATGATGTCTTTAATTGTCAATTATCTACATGAAAGTATGCTTCTTTCTCTAATGAAAACATCTTCTAATGTCTCATTATGGTATGGAAATGACTCCAAGTTCTTGAAGACTATACTAGTAACATCTACAAGTCCTCCTTAGATGAAAAAAACTTGAGTGTGGGTTTAGTGACAGCAATGTGTGTCATCCAAATACCCACTTATACAAGTTCAGAGAGGCTAATCACTAGGTTGACTTGATGAATTTTTCAATCACAGAAACTCTCCAAGATGGGCAACTAAGTCACAGCAGGGTTGCAATTTGCAAACTGTGAAAGGAATACCTAAGTACCAACAAAATCACAGAGCTTTGAAATATTAAGGTATTGTATTATAATAACAAATCAATTTATCACTATGTTATCATAGGGAAACATATTTTTTAAAATTGTACTTGGAAGAATCACACCCCTGAAATGTCCTCTATTGAGATGATCCCTGATAGTGGACTCAGATACTCTTAAGGCAAGAAAGTGTCTTTCACATGCAACCCCGGTACAAAACAATGTCAAAAATCAATTTAAAGCCAGGCAAATATTGTCATGAGAGCTGCTCTAAAGTTTGCAATGTTTTAGACCCCCACATCACACACTGAGCAAATAAGTATTACATACATTGCTTTTCATTTCAGCCTCTTCAAAATGACACTGACCTCTTTCTTCAGAGGCAATAGCCTTTATAGCTTCCTACTCCTTCAATAGAGATTGTTTCATCTCTCATATTTCTGAAACAAAATCTATTAGCTTATCTTTGAGATCCTGAATTTCCACTGTTACTCAACACACCACTTTGTTTCTTGTGTCGAAAAAGAATTTTTTAAAGCTAAATCTATTATATTACAGCTTAGGCAAGAGTTTTCTTGAGCAAGATACGAATGCATTTTAAATTTTTCATTGAGGCATTGGAAAATCATTTATTACCTGATTATGGAAATTTATTATGAATTTTTTCTTTTGCTTTTAGAAGTGGTAACATACTTCTTCATTTCATTTATTCCCTTTAAATGTATGTATTTTGTTTAGGGAACTTGCTAATAAAAATATCAAAGTCTTTCAAATTGAGAACTACATTTGTCCATAAAATGAAGACCTATAGTGCCTCTAGAACACCTCCAAAAATCCTTAACTCTCTGGGCAATGTTTCAGTTACTTTTTCTGAATAAATACAGGCTTTTAATGGCATCATTTAACCTTGGATTACCCTGGGCTGTCCTTAACTTCTTTTTTTTTTTTTTTGTCTAGGCAATCGAGTTAAGTGACTTGCCCAGGGTCACACAGCTAGTGAGTGTTTTGTGTCTGAGGCCGGACTTGAACTCAGGTACTCCTGAGTCCAGAGCCAGTGCTCTATCCACTGCACTACCTAGCTGCCCCCTTGACTTTTTTTTAACTAAGAAAAAAATCCTTTGAATTGTGTATTCATGCTGGATGTCTTAACTCACTTTTTCATTAAAATATAATTCAATCTGAGAAAATCTACTACTTAACTTTGAGCTTACTATGGGTATCAAATGTTCAGTCAGTGATTTGATAATGTACCTTGGCCTTACAATAAAATCTGGCTCGTAGAGCATTTTATCAACCAAAAATCTCTTTTACAAAGTACTACTTATGTTCACCTAGACTACAATGATAATTGATGCTCAAAATGATGATTCTGTGACATGAAAAATCATCAAAAAGGTATAAATTTTGATCATTATATCATTGGTCCATGTGTTTTGCTATTTTCTAATTCTTATAAAATTGTTCATCTACATTTATATTTATATAATAACACCACTTCACATTTCACAAAATCTCAGAGCTAAAACAAACCTCAAAGGTCATCTGGTCCAGAGCTTACCTATATTAGCACCACTTACTGTAGCAACTGGAATGTGGGCTCCCTGGGCTTAAGAAGTTTTAAAAAATGAGAACCAATCAGCTACTCCTATCCATTTAAATTACTGCATGAAGTAATGAACACTTCTCAGAATAAGTGGTTATATGTTAACCGCAGCATCCACACTAAGGAGAGAAAAAGGAAACTCATCCAGAAGAAGTGCATGTTCAAAAGAAATTAATTATCAGAGGATATTCTTTTTTCCTGGCTGGAGAAAGATGTGGGGTGCTACAGTTCCCTCAGTCTGCAAAGTCAGAGTAATGTTGTGGCAGTTCTTCTGATTGAGGTGGTGCAACAAATGTAAAAGTAACTTCGTAACTTTCAAATCTTTTATATAGGACAATTCCTATCTCTAATGTGTGTTAAATATGTTCCTTCCCTTTGGGTATGAACAGTTGAAAGAATCTAACATATCAAGTAAAACTGGCTAAGTAGACTAAACAATATTTTTAAAATGGTGAGATTAGTGAAGAAAGTAATAGAATGAGATATGGATAGCTAAAGAAAAAAAAAAACTACTGTCAATTTCATATGAAAATGTGATTGGAACCATAAGAGCTTCATGGTGGATGATCACCCACATGAACAGAAAGAAGAAAATAAAGGAAAAGGCAAATTAAAAACTATTCAAGAATATCAGCAAATGGTTGAGATAATGGAAATTAATCTGAAATTTTCTGGACATATTGAAAATATACCTGATTCTAGCAGCAAACACTAGCGAGTGCAAGAATTTCTATTATAAAATGAAAGGGAATTGACACAGGTATATGGCTGAATATAGCTAAGGAAATGACCAGGAGGAGGTTACAAAGAACAATCCAAAATAAAGCTGCTAGTGATTTTTCTGTAGCAAAATCTTGTAGTTTGGAGACTTACTCTCCCCATCCACATTCAGACTAGCAGGTTGGGTCCCCAGAGGAAAACTAGCTACTTCTACTCCTAGAGTGCTAAGGGTAAGCCTGAAGACCTAGGAATATGTAATACTATCACTCAAGAATGACCATCCAATGTGTTCTTCCCAATATCAATCACAGGGCAATCACAAGGTAGCATGTCCAGTCTACCCACAATCCCTTGCAGTAATGTCCATCTCCTGGGAGCCATAATCAAATAAGAGAGTCCTAGAATCCTGATTCCATGTAATTAAAATTTAAAAATGTATATTTCATTCAAAAGACTTTAGTTTTCTAGGTGAACCAAGAGGTTTATTGCGGTACAAGGTACATGTGATAACATTTTTCCTTTTTTAATTGTTTAAACCAAATTTTATACCAGTGTTTAAAAGTAATTATATATTTAACTTGAAGTTACAAATTGCATTAGAACATGTGTTATAGTGCTTTTGCTATAAAAAGTATTTCCATACTATCCTGAAATAGTGCTGAAAAGCACTTTATTGTTAAAAGTTCAACAATTTAAGGATAGTCATTTTTGCTTATTTTTATTTTCCTTCAAAGCAGTTTAGTATTGATGATGGTATTGAAAATCCTGTATTGGCATTCAATTCTTTTCCCCCGCAGGGAAAAATGGATTTTAATAGAATCAATTACTTTCAATAATTTATTATGAGATAACCAAAGTTGAACACAATTTTTAAAATGCAAAGACAGTGAACAAAAGAACTTTGAAAGTTCAACAAATACAAATAGGTTTTAAAAATGTTACTTATTGTTTTCACACTGCAAAGGAGAATCAAGGTTATTGCCCCTTGAGAATCCCACTTTGTCTATAGGTCATTCAGAGTTAAAGATTGAGATTAGCTATGGTTATGAATGATTGCTATCTATCTAAAATACTTAGTTGAAACATTTTTGAATCTATCTTTTCTGATTTTAGCCATATTTATTTTATTTGTTTAAAAATGTTTTAAAATTTTATATAATCAAAACAAATCCCTATTCTTATGGTCACACTTATCTTTTTTGCATTTTTATGATTTTTTCTATACCATCACTGGTTATGAATTCTTCCCCAATTCATAGTTTTCTGAGAGGTAAACTTTTGGGTCAATGAAAAACATCCCGACGGCACCAGGACAAATTATATCACTGAACAAGAGACTCTAGGGTAAATCATCCAAGACCAATCATCAGTGAAGAGAAATTAACTCAAAGGTTCCATACTTCATGAGTGGCATCCTCAAATGGTAGCCACAGCCTGTCAATGAGGCCATTTGCAAAACATTCTAGGTGCTAAATAATTGAATATGTATTCTGCATTCCCTGCTAGGCCAAGACATTTTTATTACTGCTGTAAGGAAGGGCGCCTTCCAAACACAAAGGGTCTTATTGCCATAAAGAATCACCTCCCTGAGCTAGAAAAATGTGGAAATTTTACAACCTTTTAAAAGACAAAGCAAACATGAATAGGACAAAGCTACCCGGGAGAGAGAGGTTAAAAACAGAAATTTAATGAAAGTTATGTTAATCTGGGCACTGTATCCAATTTGGGAATAGAATATTATGGAAACAAGTACTGTAAGTTTAGCAAGTACTTTCTATTGTTCTGCCTAGAGACACTGACATTTCCCATGAGAAGAATAAGTCCCCATAATCTCTCAAGGAGGTATGTCTAGCCTACCCATAGCAGTTTGCAGTAATATCAAGCACCATAACAGCAAACCAAATCAAACAGGAGTCTTAGAGTCTTGATTCTACATAAACAAATCAAGAAATATTTATTAAGCATCTACTGTGTTCTTGAGGAGATACAAAATTTAGATAGAACATATCCCTTTCCTCAAAGAGATTACAATTTAATTAAGAAACCAACATAGATGTCTATAATAGATATTATTATTTCATAAGTATATTAGAATCACCAAAACTGTTTGGTACTATTTAAAAAATAGAAAAGCTGATTAATGAAATCAGATAAGTAAGCAGGACTCAGAAATAAATAAATATATAAACTTGGTGTATAAACAATATCCAGGGGAAGAATTGTTAACTATACAAGAGACAGAGCTGATCATAGATAATAAAATCAACATTTTCAATTATATAAAAACTGTTGCATAAATAAAAAACAATGAAGCTAGAATTAGAAGGAAAAAAGTTAATTGGGAAAAATCTTTGAAGTAAATATCTCAGATAAAGGTCTGATACGTGGGAATGTAAATATGTAGGGAAAGTTATACAAATATAAAATAAAGTCATTTCCCCAATGGATAAGTGGCCAAATAATGTAAGCAAGCATTTTTCAAAGATAAAATGCAAGTTTCCAACAACTACATAAAAACTGATATAACAAGAGAAATACAAATTACAATAATGAAAGAAATACAAATTAAAACTGTACCCATCAGATTGGCAAAGATGACAAAAGACAAAAATGATAAACATTAAACTGAATGTGGGGAGGGGAGGTAATAACACTAATGCACTGTTGCTGGAGTTGTGAATTGATATAATTACTTTGAAAAACATTGGAATTATACTAAAAATAATAGTCATTAAACTCTAGATCCTTTGGGCAGATTATGCCACTACTTGACTCATAGAGAATAAAGATGGAGGGATAGTGCCATATATACCAAAATGTTTTTAGCAACAATGTTTTTAAAAGCAAAGATAATGATTAAAAATGTGGCATATGAGTGTAATGGAATATTGGCATGCCATAAGAGATTATGAAGATGAAGTCAGAAAAACCTTGAAAGACTTACATGATCTGGACTAAGAAATAGAAGGGTAGATGAGTAGAACAGAGTAGACATACAATCTGAATATAGTTACCCAGTGTTTGACAAGTGTAAAGACTTAAGTTTTTGGGTTAAGAATTCATTATTTGGTAAAAATTGTTGTAAAATCTGGAAAGCAGTCTGGCAGAAACTGGGCATAGACCAATATCCTATACTATTTACCAAGATAAGGTCAAAATAAATACGTGACCTAAATATAAAGAGAGAGATAACAAGAAAATTTGAAGAACATGGCACATAAATATCTATCAGACTTATGGATAGGTGAACAATTTATGAAAGAACAAGAGACAATGTTGTAAGATGTAAAATGGATAATTTTGATTACATTAAATTAAAAAGTTTGGACAAATAAAACAAATGTAGCCAAGATCAGAAGGAAAGCAGAAAGCTGAAGAAAAAAAATTATAAACAGTTCTTCAGATAAATGTCTCATCTGAAATACATAAAGAATTTTGCCAAATCTGTAAGAATGTGAGTCATTCCCCAATTGATAAATGGTCAAAGGATATTAACAGACAGTTTTCTGATGAAGAAATCAAAAAAATTTATAGTCATATGAAAAAATACTCTAAATCATTATTGATTAAAGAAATGCAAATTAAAACAAGCTTGAAATATCACTTTACACCTATCAGATTGGCTAATACAATAGAAGGGGAAAGTGACAAATGTTGGAAGGAATGTAGAAAAATTGAGACCTTAATTCATTGTTGGTATATCAGTGAGCTTATACAACTATTTTGGAGACAGATTTGTAATTATATCCAAAGAGTTATTAAATTACCTATAACCTTTGACCCAGCAATACCACTATCAGGTCTGTTCCCCAAGATGATTAGAGAAAATGGAAAAGAACCTACATGTTCTAAAATATTTATAGCAGCTCTCTTTGTGATGACAAAGAACTGGAAATTGTGGGGATGCCCATCAATTGGGGAATGGTTGAAACAAGTAATGGTATGTGTTCATAATGGAATATTACTCTGCTATAAGAAATGATGAGTTCAATAATTTTGGAAAAGCATGGAGAGACCTCCACAAAATAAAGAGTGAAATGAGCAGAACCAAAAGAACATTGTATACAGTAACAGCAGTGTTATTTTCAGAACAACTTTGAGCAATCAAGTCATTCTGACTATTATAAATACCCAAATTAACGTCAAAGATCCTATGAAGGAAAATGCTATTTGAATCCAGAAAGGAATGTTGCTGTGGAGTAGGAAATAATGAGGTGGTTGATTTAGAAAAACATGGAAAGATTTGAACTTATAAAGGAAGATACTATCAACCTTCAGAGAAACAGATGATAGGAGGAAATAAGCATAGTACAGTCTTATGTATATGTGTGTATACGTGTGTGTTTATATCTATGCATATGTATATGTACACACATATACATGTATATATATATACAAATATATGTATGTGTGTGTGCATATATATGTCTGTATATGTATATGTGTATATATGTGTGTGATTTTATATATATATACATCCACACTTATTTGTAGCCTTCTATAGGGTGGGGGAGGAGTTAAAAGTACATAGCAGAGAATAAAAGAAAACCAACAAGGAAGCTGGAACCAACAAAGAAAAGCTGAGCAGCTTTGAAAACAATGAGTAGTATTTAATGTATAGGATTTCTTGAAATGGAAATTTATTGTTTTGTATTGAATCCTCTCTTATGGTCTGCTGTGTGCATGGCAATGTTTTGGTTTTTGGTTTTGGGGGGTTTTTTTGCTTTTCTCATTTTGTATTTAAGTGAAAAAAATTTTTTTTTAAATTACAAAAGCAAGGACTTGTATGAACCAAGGTAGAGCAAAGAAAGCAAAATCAGTGGAACAATGTATGTGATGACTACAACAATGTAAGACCTTAGTTTTAGTTTAATTTCTGACACATATCTTTGTGACCATGATCAGATTGCTTGTTCTCTCAGTGATCCAGCCAACTCTCAAATACTATTAACAAATGACAGATAAGTTGCTGAACTACAATGATGGAGGTAGTTTTGATTCCAGAAATTCTCTATACTGATGAAATCATACATCCAGACATCATCATCATCACTTTGGAATAACTTGTCTGTGTCTAATTATTGAATGTTTAAAGCAGGGGTCCAACCTGACCTATTAACATAAGCTGTTGACTCTAAAATATGAGAAATCAAAGTAAAGACTAGTATTTCTCATTAACACTACTTCTTAGAGAAGTTTAACCAGTATAAAGCAATTGTTACAACAAAAGGGACTAAGACCATTTCAGTCCCAAATCACATGATCTTCTTATTGAGAAGACGAGGGAAAAACTGATAAAGAGTGTAATTTCAATGTCAAAACATTATAAAGGATGATGGTAGAAGATTAAATTGCTATTGCCTCACACTGTAGTGAGGAAGGGAAAATAAACCTACAGGAGGTTTGACCAATCTATGTCAGATCATCTCAGAAGCATTTATAGAATGCTTAGAAGTTTCTAAGAAACTTAGAAAACAACAAAGAAATGGGATTAGAAATAGGTTTATGTTATTTCTAGAACTATCTATTCTCATAATGGATAATAATCAAAACCACATTTGGACTCTACTAATTCAATATTCAATAAGGAACTTGCAATGACCCTTAAGAAAGCTTCGCTATTAGTGGTGAGGTTCTCCCAATGCTCTTCTTTGTAAATGACAGTTTCCCATTTGCATCAAAAGCTAATATTTTACAAGATCTGCTCAATGAAATCCCCAGTCATTCAAAAAGAAATCAATAGAGAAATCCACAAAGGAAAAATATCAATATCTTTTGTGTGTCTTCCTAAGGTCCAGATCTGACTACAGAAGCCTTCAATAACTCACTCTTGTGCCTTGGATAAAATACAAATTTCTCAGGACCTGCACAATCTGACTTCAATCTGCCTTTCCAGATATATTAGATTATACCCCTTTGCAAACCATACATTTAAGCCTCGTTGATGTTCTTCAAATATGGTCCTCCATCTCCAGACTGGACATTTTCAATGACTGCCCCCCATTCCTGGAATGCTCTCCATTCTCCTCTCTACCTTCTGCCTTCCCTGACTTCCTTCAAGTTACAGCTAAAGTTTCACCTTCTACAGGAAGCCTTTCCCAATCTCCCTTAAAGCTAATGCTTTCCTTGTGTAGATAATTTCCTGTTTAGCCTGTGTGTAGCTTGTTTGTATAAACATAATTGTAGACTGTGAACTCCATAAAGGCAGGGACTATCTCTCATTTTCCTTTGTGCCTGGCACATAGTAAGTGCTTAATAAATGTTTATTGACTGATTGGTTGATTCATTACCTTGCTGCTCTTCTGGTTTTGGAGTTAGGTACTTGATCCTAAGTCCTAGAACTCTTGCCAGGCTTCTATATTTAGCAATTCTCCCCACTACTCCAAAAGGCTGGTTACTTCTCAGATCACATGGATCTCCTGCCTCTCCATGATTATTGTCCCCAGGAAATACAGCTAGGTATAATTATTCATTATAATGAATCCCTTGAAGTGGTAATATTATTCAAATTTAAGGTGATTGCAATTGCTGGGGCTCTTGATCCTGGACTGTTTCCACCAGGATCTGAAGATGTGATGGTTGAGGGGTTAGCAGATGACATAGGGTTAGGGATTCTAGAGTCCTGCATTAGTATTATTTTTCTCAATTTATAGTATTATTTCTTTAAAACAGTAGAGAAAATTGATCTTCTCCCACCCGTTTTATTCCTTACATTTGGTAGCCAACACCTATTTAAATGAGCAATTTTGTGGTAAATCAATATCCTTACTAGAAAAGGAAAAGGACAGGACCCACTTAAAAATTATATATCCACATTATTTTATTGACAAATATGCTTTACAGACAAGTCGGGCCTTTGGAGGGATGGGGATGAGAAATACAACAAATCTCTAAATCTGCATCAAACTGATTCATTTCAGGGAGAATGTAAAAACTCTAAAGAGGACTTTCCAGTTTGCAGCTTGTATATATCATGGTCTTTATCTCTGACATCTCATTAAATGTCTTGGGTCCTTGGGATTCAAAGAAAATAATTGAGAATTTTGGACATCGTAATTGACAGTAATTGGAGATAATGCCAAAAAGGTAAGATGAGGGCATAACTATAATGAATTATTTGTGGTATGTACATTAAGTATACTGAAAGAGGAACAAGAGAAATTTGGGTACTATATTAATGGTAGCACAAATGCATAGAGTAAATCCTTTATGGAGAATTATGGGGAATACATGAACATGGATTATATAATATTGATAGATATAATCCTTACAAACAAAAGTTCTTTGAGGTCCTCAATAATTTTTAAGAGTGTCCAGGAGTCCTGAGACCAAAATGTTTGAGAACCACTGTACTATATCATGTTACACCTATAATAAGTTCACTCAGAAACTTTTGTCCCCTTCCACTCTTAGAAAGCTACAGATTAATGGAATAGATAAGATTATGAATCTAGATTAGATTTATCATTGCTATTAACAATGTTGTTTAACATGCTCCTCTGGAAGATCATTATATCTCACTTTGTCTTCCGTCTGCTCCTGGTTTATTTAAAGAAAGTTTTCAATTTCCCTAGAAAGTTGCATTTCATTTATTGCTTTAACTTTTCTGTTTCTACTCCTCTCAGTGTAAACAGGACAGCAGAGAACAGGAAATGAATGTTCCATGGTATCTTTAGATCAGTTCAGATAGATCAGTCCCTGCTCAGGATAACAAAGGCTACACCAATAGATTGCTTGCTAATTCAAGGAGGCAGAAAGCAAACACTTCGTGCAAGATGCCTCAGAATATTTCAGTTTTTGTAATAATATTCCTAACTGCCTATGAGTTCAGGGTGGAAAAGAATTGCAGATATCAATGACCAGTAAAGATAGTCCTAACAATTTTTTACAACGTTCGTTGTTAAAGATGTTGAAGTCATTATGTATTCTTTTTAAAAATTACTAATTTTAACATTAAAAAATTTTTTTAAAAAGTCTTTCTCTCTTCTGCCAGCCCCTCCCCCATCTATGAAGAAGGCAAGCAATATGATATCAATGATACATATGAAATACTGTAAAAGATAATTCTATATTAGCTATGTTGAGGGGGAAAGCAAGAACAATAAAGGTTGTTTTTTTTTTAATTATACTTCAATTTGCACTCAGAGTTCATCAGTTCTCTCACTGAAAGTGGATAGCATTTTTCATCAAAAGTCCCTTAGAATTGTCTTGGATCAGAGCACCTAAGTCTTTCACAGTTGATCATTGTTGCAATATTGCTGTTACTGAGTCACCAAGTATTCTTTAAGATGGCAAGGCACATTCAATTGATATTGCTAGAAGCATGGGTGGTAAATATGGTAAATGCATTCTTAGAGAAGGCTCTTCAGAGGAAACTTGCTCAAACCAGTGTCTAGTATATTTATGCCATTAACTGTAGCCGTGCAGCAAGAAATTGCCAACAGAATTCAAAAAGTGATCACCAAGGAGCTGGGATAGCCAGTGTCATGTTACTGGGATCTTGTCATTGCAACAATTCACTGGAGCTGGGCTTCTTAAACTTTTTCCATTCATGACCCCTTTTCACCTGAGAAATTTTTACATGACCTTGGCTATATAGATATATAAAATACATACACATATCAAACATTTATTGATAATAAATCATAAAGAAATTCATTTTAAAACAATTCTTTGGTATACATATAATTTTACCATTTATTAAAGATTAAAGCAAATGTGTGTACTAATAAGATGGATGTGCTTTCTTATTTACAAGTAAATACTTTGAGTTGACAGCAATAAATTTCTCCAAACACTGTTTTCTTTATTTGAAGATTTTAAAAATCATTCAAAATATTTCTTTGGTTTTTTGCAGTACGCTGCATACTTGGTATTATATCAGTTGAGTTTGGCTGGTTTCATGCTCTCTGCAGCCAAAACTTCATTACAAATTAAGCAAAGAGGTTTTTCTTCACCATTATCTTTATTAAAAGTAAATCCATATTACAAAAATGAGTTGACACATTTTCTTTTTTTCATTAATTTAGGTGTACTGCAACCTGGTAGCAAATACTCTGCCGCAGTGTTATTAGTATTTTTACCTCTTCTGTCTAAATTTATCCACTTATTCATAACCAAAAAATACTTTTGTCATAAAACATAAATAAATATTGCTAATAATTTCTCAAAAATACTGGCTTTAGTTTATGAAATTACATTTGTTTGTGCTTAATTTAAAAAACTGATGTCCACACTTACATACACATATAGTGGAGATGGTGGAGAAGTATTATTAAAGGGCTTTTGCCTTTATTTGCTGCAATTAAACACTTACGTTTCTGTAAAAGAATGAGATAACACCAATTTTTAAAATCAAACATTCTAACATAATGAACTTTTGTTTTTAAAACTTTGAGTTGCAAATTTTCTGCCTTCCTTCCTCCCCAACCACCCTCATTGAGAAGGCAAGCAAATCGATACAGGTAATACATATGTAGTCATGCAAAACACATTTTGACTTTATTTTGGTATATGGTGTGAGATTTTGATCAATGCCTAGTTTCTGCCATACTCTTTTCCAGTTTTCCCAGCAGTTTTTTTCAAAGAGTGAGTTCTTATCCCAGAAGTCGGGGTCTTTGGGTTTATCCAATAATAGATTACTATAGTCATTGACTACTGTGTCTTACATACTTAACCTATTGCACTGATCCACCACTCTATTTCTTAGTCAATACCAAGCAGTTTTAATCATTGATGCTTTACAATACAATTTAAGATCTGGAATGGCTAGGCCACTTTCCCCTGCATTTCTTTTCATTAGTTACCTTGATATTCTGGGCCTTTTGTTCTTCCAAATGAATCTTGTTATTATTTTTTCTAACTCTATAAAATAATTTTTGGTAGTCTGATTGGTATGGCATTGAATAAGTAAATTAGCTTAGGTAGAATTGTCATTTTTATTATGTTAGCTTGACCTACCCATGAGCAACTGATGTTTTTCCAATTTTTTAGATCTGATTTTCTTTGTGTGAAAAGTGTTTTGTAATTGTGTTCATATAGTTCCTGGGTTTGTTTCAAGAAGTAGACTCCTAAACATTTTATAATGTCTACAGTAAGTTTAAATGGAATTTCTCTTTCTATCTCTTGCTGTTGGGCTTTGTTGGTAATATATAGAAATGCCAATGATTTATGTGGGTTTATTTTATAGCCTGCGACTTTGCTAAAGTTGTTTATTATTTCAAGTAGTTTTTTACTTTATTCTCTAGGATTCTCTAAGTATATCATCATGTCATCTTCAAAGAGTGATAGCTTTCTTTCTTCTTTGACTATTCTAATAACTTCAATTTCTTTTTCTTCTGTTATTGCTAAAGCTAACATTTCCAGTACGATATTGAACAACAGTGGTGATAATGGACATCCTTGTTTCACCCCCGATCTTATTGGAAATGCTTCTAGCTTGTCCCCATTACAGTTGATACTTGCTGAAGGTTTTAGGTAGATGCTATTTATTATTTTAAGGAAGACTCCATTTATTTCTGTGTTCTCTAGTGTTTTTAATAGGAATGGGTGTTGTATTTTGTCAAAAGCTTTTTCTGCATCTATTGAGATATGTGGTTTCTGTTAGTTTTGGTGTTGATATGATCAATTATGCTGATAGTTTTCCTAATATTGAACCAGCCCTGCATTCCTGGTATAAATCCTACCTGGTCATAGTGTATTATTCTTGTGATAAGTTGCTGTAATCTATTTGCTAAGATTTTATTTAAAATTTTTGCATCTATATTCATTATGTTCACTTGTTTTCCATTATTATCTTGCATCACTCTCATTTCTCTTCCCAGTTTTTCCTCTACTTCTCTTACTTGCTTCTCAAAATCCTTTTTGAGTTCTTCCATGGCCTGGGACCAATTCATATTTTTCTTGGAGGCTTTGGATATAGGAGCTTTGACTTTGTTGTCTTCTTTTGGTTGTATGTTTTGATCTTCTTTGTCACCAAAGAAAGATTCTATGGTCTGACATTTTTTGCGAGGTTGGTTCATGATCCCAGCCCATGTTAAGGTAGGGGTCTGCTTCCAGTGTGGAGAATGTACTGTTCCAAGCTTCAAAGCTTTTGTGCAGCTGTTTTAAGAGATACTTCTAGGGACCTGTACATTTTCAGTTCTTCCAAGGTGATATGATAAGGTGCAAGGAGTTTACTCCTTTCCTGGGCTGTGCTCTGGTCTATAAGTGACCACAAACACTCTCTTCTGCCTTGGAACTGTGAGGAGGATCTCCTCTCCACCACCACTACAAGCTCTACCATGCCAACACTACTCCTTGCCCCAGGACCACCAGCCAGAACTGTGACCCAGATCCAAGCACAGGCCAAGCAAGAAAATACTGCACCAGCAAAGAGATCTCTGCCATCCTCTTCTGATAAACCACTCAATTCCCACTCAGTATATGGGCCAAGAGCTCTGGAAGCAGCTGCCACCCCAGGGCCACACTCAGGGACTGGGGCTGGGACCAAGCTTCTCTCTCACCATAGTCACAGACTTTTCCCACTGACCTTCTAAGTTGTCTTTGGCATTCATGGGTTGAGAAGTCTGGAAACTACCATAGCTGCCCATGATTCAGTCCTCTGAGGGGTGCTCCAGTTTTGCTGAGGCCTTTTTTGCCTGCACACCTATGCCAAACTTCATTCCTCTCCCTGCCTGGTGCAATAGATCTTTCTAATCAACCATCCAGGTTGTCTTGGGCTGGAAATTTGTTTCACTCTGTCTTTTTGTGGGTTCTGCTGCTTTAGAATTTGTTTAGAACCATTTTTTTTTACTGGTATTTAGAGGGGTTTGGGGCTGAAAGTCTTTATTTTCCATAACTAAACTATTATGTTTCTATAAGAGCAGAAAATTTGTATGTACAGTAAAAATGCTGCAATTCATAACATGCAATAGTCTCGAATCTGAGCCAAGGTGTTTCTGGTAGCATTCTTTGGCATTGCATAGCATGACAGCATGTGCAGTAGAAAGTGCACATGTTATGTGTTCAGAACCAAGGCTTCACTAAAGTCACACCATGTACTCTATGCAACATGAGCAAGTGCTACCAGAAACACCTCAGATTGATTGAATTAATTTTTTGTCATTGCATATTCAGAAACCTTTTACTGTTGCAAAATTTTTCATGACCCCCATATTCAGTTATGTGGCCCCATATGGGGTTGCAACCTATAGTTTAAGACGCGCTACACTAGATAGCCAGAAATGGCATTTTTGAGGGAATAAATTAAAACACCTAATCAAACAGTGCTCCTGGGGTACTGTGCGGTTCAAATGAGATGATGGATGGAAAGCATTTTGCAAACCTTAAAGCACTATATAAATGCCATGTGATATTATTATTATTAGCCTACAATTACCAGGCCACCTATCTGTTGATGGGTTACTTCTCTGAACCTTCTACTGCATTCCTGCTGAGTTCAAGCAGTGTTTATAGCAATAAAGGGGTGCTAGCAAACATTTAAGACAAGGCTCTGGCGGGGGGAGGGTGTACGCACATATAGTTATAAGTTTGATCTGCATTATTAACACTTTCACAAATCTAGATAATCAACAAAATAACAAATCAAGCCCTAATTGTAAGGACTGCTATTTCTGAGGTGCAAATGCTCACACTGAAAATTTAACAGTTGACACCCAAGCGGTTGGAGCTGGCTCCAGCATATATTTGCAATGCTCTCAAACCAATCCCACCTATTTGGCAAGCTACAATGGAGCCAGTACTAGAAACTAAATATTAGTGGAATTTTTAAGGTTATAATTGTACTGTTAGTAAAACATTTAAGTAGCTGGTACCTACATAGAATCAACTCCTTTATGTTTTTGCTAAGAGGGAAGTGTTTGTAAACTTATGCCCATCACAATATAAATGCCACCTCCTTGATGAAGCCTTACCTGAGCCCATCCAGTTGGTAGCAAACTTCTTCACCTCAGACTTAACTCCGTACCTTGATTAGAGCTTCTATAATGTACTTTTTTCTCATTGTGTATTTTGGTAATCTTTGTATACCTTTTATTCCCATATTAGCATATAAGTATCATAAGGGGCAGGATCTCATCTTATTTTAACTCAGTATCTCCTCCAGTGCCATAAATGGCACAAAGTAAGCCTTCAGCAAATTTGTTGAATTGAATTATACTTCTTGACCCTCACCAAGTATATCAGTTATCATCAATATGTTATTGTAAATGTTCACACAGTCATGACTCACCAAAAAGTGAGCATCATCAGTTCAAAATGTCTATTGTTCCTTGAATTTCCCAATGTTTCATACAATGCCTATTTTAGGCTTCCCATTTATTACACTTATTCTATACCATATTCTATATTTCAGTCAAACTGAACAAGTCTCTAACATCCACTTATGTCTTTCCTTTGAGCATCACTTACACTTTACTCACAACTTCTTGCATGAATGAAATTGACACCCTTCTCCCACATTCTACAGCTGTTCCAATCTATCCCTTTCTTCAATCAATCAGTCAATAAACATGTATTCAGCACATACTATGTGCTAGGCACTATGCCTAGGCCTGAAAATACAAAAAGAATCAAAAGACAGTCCCTGCCCTCAGGAAGCTTACAATCTAATGGGGGTTAAATATACACAAATAAATACAAAACAAGCTATATACAGGATAATTGGGAAATAATTAGAAGGAAGGTACTGGAATTAAGAGGGGTTGTCCTTTCTTCTATGTCAAATTTACATTTTTTTCCTGTGAAGCTTTCCTTGAAATCCCCAGGTGAAATAATCTTCCTGTAGCACTCTATCTGGATTTCTCTCTCTAAATGTGAAATCCATATCCAATGACCAACAAGCAGGCATATTATTGAAGGAGCTGAATCATATAAATCTTGAAATTCTTGCTATGAATTAAACCAAAATAGAAAAGAAAAGAAGTTGCAGTTTAGTGAAAGGATGGCTCATCTATCTCTCTTGGATAAGAAAAAAACATGACTTAATAGAGTGGGTTTTATCATGTGCCCAAACACACTTAGAAATACTATTTCTTGAGATATTTGGTTACCATATATTGCAGTACTAATGTTAAATTCAGGGGAGAGTCCTGACATAATCAAAGTCACTTCCCCCAACTCCTCATTAGAAAAAGCCCACCTTGGTAGGCAGAGCCAAGATGGCAGAGGGAAAGCAGTGACTTGCTTGAGCTCTCCCCCCAAACTCCTCCAAATACCTATAAAAAATGGCTCTAAACAATTCTAAAGCAGTAGAACCCACAAAAAGACAGAGTGAAACAAATTTCCAACCAAAGACAGCCTGGATGGTTGATCAGAAAGGTATATCGTGCCAGCGGGTTGAGGAGTGCAGTTCAGTGTGCGCGCGCAGGCCACAGCGACCCTGGAGCAGGCCTCACAGGATGGAATCATGCGGAGCTGTGGCAGTTTCCATATTTCTCAACCCATGAATGCCAAAGACAACTTAGAAGGTCAGTGGGAAAAGTCTGTGACTGTGGTGAGAGAAGGAGCTAGGTCTCCGCTGCCCCCAGGGCCACGAGTGTTTCCTGAGCTTCCGGTCCACAGACTGAGGGGGAATCAAGTGGCTGATCAGAGAGGGATTGCAGGGTTCTCTTTGCCAGTGCTGAGGCAGGAATTTCTTGCTTTACCGGTGCTTAGATCTGGGTCACAGTTCTGAGGGGTGGTCCTGGGGTGAGGAGGAATGCTGGTGTGATGGAGCTTGTTGTGGTGGTGGAACTTGTTCTGGTGGTGGAGAGAAAACACCTCGCCCCTTATCATAGCACCTTGGAAGAACTGAAAATTTTCAGGTCCCTAGAAGTATCTCTGAAAACAGCTGCACAAACCCCTGAAACTTGGGACAGTACATTCTTCACTTGGAAGCAGACTTTTACCTTAACAAAGAGTTTAAAACTCAAGTAATTGGCCAGTATCATGAGTAAGCAGTGCAAAAAGAGTCAGACTATATTATCTTACTTTGGTGACAAAGAAGATCAAAACCTACAACCAGAAGAAGACAATGAAGCCAAAGCTCCTACATCCAAAGCCTCCAAGAAAAATGTGAATCAGTCCCAGGCCTTGGAAGAGCTTAAAAGGGATTTTGAGAAGCAAGTAAGAGAAGCAGAGGAAAAACTGAGAGTTTTGCAAGAAAATCATGAAAAACAAGTCATCAACTTGCTAAAGGAGACCCAAAAAAATACTGAAGAAAATAACACCTTAAAAAATAGCCTAACCCTCTCCTGGGAGGAGTCGAGCAGGTAGCGGAGCCTCGTGTGAGAGGTGCAGAATCCGGGAAAGGCAGCACTGGCCAGGGCCAGGGCCAGAGAAGGTGGAAGGGCAAGGGGAGGATCGGTCGGCACCCCCGGCCTAGTTCCCTGCCTCGGCACCAGGGAGCAGACATGGCCCAGAACCTGAAGGACTTTGCGGGGCGACTGCCAGCCGGGCCCCGAGGCATGGGCACAGTGCTGAAGCTGCTGCTTGGGGCCGGTGCCATGGCCTATGGAGTCCAAGAGTCAGTGTTCACTGTGAAAGGTGGGCACACCTTCTTTAACCAAATTTCTTTAACCAAATTGGGGGTGTGCAACAGGACACTATCCTCACAGAAGGACTACATTTCAGGATCCCCTGGTTCCAGTATCCCATCATCTATGACATTTGTGCCCAGCCCTGCAAGATCTCTTCTCCCACTGGCTCCAAAGACCTTCAGACAGTGAACATCTCCCTTTGAGTGCTCTCCCGACCCAATGCCCTGGAGCTGCCCAGCACGTACCAGTGCCTAGGCTTGGACTACGAGGAGTGTGTGTTGCCCTCTATCGTGAATGAGGTGCTCAAGAGTGTTGCAGCCGAGTTTAATACCTCCCAGTTTATCACGCAGCAGGCCCAGGTATCCTTGTTGATTCGGCGGGAGCTGACAGAACAGGCCAAGGACTTTAGCCTCATTCTGGACAATGTGGCCATCACAGAGCTGAGCTTCAGCAGAGAATACACAGCCGTGGTGGAGGCCAAGCAAGTCGCTCAGCAGGAAGCCCAGAGGGCTCGGTTTCTCGTGGAAAAGGCAAAACAAGAGCAGTGGCAGAAGATTGTACAAGCTGAGGGTGAAGCTGAGGCTGCCAAGATGCTCGGGGAAGCTCTGAGCAAGAACCCCGGCTACATCAAACTTCGTAAGATCCAGGCTGCCCAGAACATCACCAAAACCATCACCACATCTCAAAACCGCATCTGTCTCACTGCTGACAACCTTGTGCTGAACTTGCAGGACGAAAGCTTTACTCAGGGAAGTGACAATCTCATCAAGGGCAAGAAATAGAGACCTCCTCCTGACCTCAAGAGAAAGCTGATCTCTTCCTCCCTGAGTTAGTCTTGGATGAGCCGGCAGATGAGTCCACCTCCCTCACCCCACCATCATGTGACTTTCCTCCATCACCCTTCCCCAACTGGTTGGATAAATGAAAACTGACAGATGTTCCTTTCCCTAATCCCCCTCCCCATATTTCGCTGGGGGCCTGGGGTATAAGGACTGTGTGATTTCTTAGTGATTTCCTCTCTTGCTGGTTTCCCTCCAAGGCTGGGAGGAGATAGCAGCTATCCCAGGAATTCTCAATAAATTTTTATTACTTAAGTGGAAAAAAAAAATAGCCTAACCCAAATGGCAAAAGAGGTCCAAAAAGCCAATGAGGAGAAGAATGCCCTAAAAAGCAAAATTGGCCAAATGGAAAAGGAAGTCCAAAAGCTTACTGAAGAAAATACTTCCTTAAAAATTAGAATAGAGCAATTGGAAGCTAGTGACTTTATGAGAAATCAAGAAACTGTAAAACAAATCCAAAAGAATGAAAAATTAGAAAACAATGTGAAATATCTCACTGGAAAAACAACTGACCTGGAAAATAGATCCAGGAGAGAGAATTTTAAAATTATTGGACTATCTGAAAGCCATGCTCAAATAAAGAGCCTAGACATCATCTTTCAAGAAATCATCCAGGAAAACTGCCCTGATATTTTAGAACCAGAGGGTAAAATAGAAATGAAAGAATCCACCAATCTCCTCCTGAAAGAGATCCCCAAAGGAAAACTCCTAGGAATATTGCAGCCAAATTCCAGAGTTCCCAGGTCAAGGAGAAAATATTACAAGCAGCTAGAAAGAAACAATTTAAGTATTGTGGAAACACAATCAGGATAACACAAGATTTAGCTGCTTCTACATTAAGGGACTGCAGGACATGGGATATAATATTCCAGAGGGCAAAGGAGCTAGGATTACAACCAAGAATCACCTACCCAGCAAAATTGAGTATAATCCTTCAGGGGAAAAAATGGTCATTCAGTGAAATAGAGGACTTTCAAGCATTCTTGATGAAAAGACCAGAGCTGAATAGAAAATTTGATTTTCAAATACAAGACTTAAGTGGAACATGAAGAGGTAAACAGGAAAGAGAAAATCATAACAAACTTATTATGGTTGAACTGTTTACATTCCTGCATGGAAAGATGATATTTGTAACTCATGAGACCTTTGTCAGTATTAGGGTGGTTGGAGGGTAAAAAATTATATATACGTATATATAGATATAGATAGATAGATAGATAGATAGATAGATAGATAGATAGATAGATAGAGGGCACAGGGTGAGTTGAAAATGAAGGGGTCATATCTAGAGAATAAAATTAAGGGGTGAGAGAGGATTATACTAGGAGAATGAGAAAGGGAGAGGTAGAACGGGGTAAATTATCTCACAAAAAAACAGAAAAAAAAGGCTCTTATAGTGGAGGGGAAATGGGGAAAGGTGAGAGGAAATGAGTGAATCTTATTCTCATAGGATTTGACTTAAGGAGGGAATAACATACACACTCAATTGGCTATGGAAATCTGTCTTACCCTGTAGGAAAATGGGGGCGGGGAAGGGGACAAGACAGTAGGGGGGTGATAGAGAGGAGGGCAGATTGGGAAAGGGGCTAATCAGAAGCAAGTACTTCTGAGGAGGGACAAGGTCAAAAGAAAGAATAGAATAAATGGGGGGGTGGGATGGAATTAAGGGAAATAGAGTTAGTTTTTCACAGCATATCTACTATGGAAGTGTTTTGCATAACTGCACATATATAACCTATATTGAGTTGCTTGCCTTATCAATGAGGGTGGGTGGGGAGGGAGGAAGGGAGAAAATTTGAAACCCAAAGTTCTAAAAACACGTTTAAAAAAATGTTTTAACATGCAACTGGGAAATAAGAAATACAGGAAATGGGGTACAGAAATCCATCCTGCCCTACAGGAAAATTGAAGGGGAAGGGGATAAGAGAAGGGGGGAGAGATAGAAGGGAAGGCAGACTAGGGGAAGGGGTATTCAGAATGCATGCCATCTTGGGGTGGGGAGAGGGGCAAGATGGGGTGAAAATTTGGAACTCAAAATCTTGTGGAAGTAAATGTTGAAAACAAAAAAATTAATAAAAATTACCATAAAAAAATGTTAAATTCAATAGGTTGGCTAAGCCAAAGCTCTTTTCCTTGACTACCACTCCCTGCTCTCTCCTATGCAACCATATCAGGTTCATCATTATAGTGTCTCCATGCCACTCATGCCACCCCTTCCACTGTGCCCTCTCAAACTCCTGTTGTAAAAACCACTCTTCATATTAGACCTTTACCCTTCCCCTGGAAATCACTTTGTATCTATGTTGTATTTTCTTGAATGCATATATGTTGCTTTTACTTAATAGAATATTTAGTCTTTAAGTTTGAGGGCTTTCATTTTGGTTTTTTATATCTCTGGGATTTAGCATAGTTATTGGTAAATAGTGGGCATTTAATTAATTAGTGAATTGAATTAATTCCTTTATAAGATCTTGTCCCCTTGGCATTCCTACTGCTACTCTTCCTACACTGTAGTCATTCTTTAAGGTAACTAGCCTGTTAGATAATTGTAGTTTGTTTTCTCTCCCTATCTCCCTTACTTTTCCACTCAAAATGCCTTTGATTTGATTTCCAAGACTCTAAATCTTTCTTACCAGCCTTTGTTAGATAGACTCCAGTGTGCTATAATTCCTATATTTGAATCCTGTTCTCAGATATCTTCTCAACTAGCTATTCACTTTCTAAACTTGCCTTTTTATTTAAAAGGCTTGTCTTCAATCTGCAACATCGATGAAACCTCCACCTCTGTACCTAAGATCTTTATTTTCTTACTTCACTGTAAACTTTAGAAATTTGTTCTAGATTCCTTCTGGCAGTATCAAGTATGCCCTCCACAATGTGACTCTCCTAAATCTTGAAATTTAAAGTTAGATCTTCTCCCAATGAGGTTCAACTCAGGTGCTTCCTTCTATTTCAATCCTTTCTCAGTCTGACCAGTTGGTCAGTGTTCTCTCCCTCTTCTAATTACCCTGTGTTCTTGTCCATTTTCAAAGTGTATGTGTATACCACCATCTCTCTTTCCATTATGTGCTGTCTTTCCCTTTTGAAATGTAAGTTCTTTGAGGTGGGGGATTGTCTTCATTGTTTGCATTTGTATTTCCAACATTTCTTACTCATTCATTCATTTATTTGCATTCATGACTAGACTTTTTTGCTAACCTCAGGGTTTTAAAGTTCTCCACTGTCTATGCTATCATGCCTCATCATGGTACAGAGGGAACTCTAGATTCATGAAGGAAATGACAGCAGATCATAAGCTCTAAGAGGCTCAAGTAAGATGGAAAAGCTTTGAGTTAGTCTTAATCACTAGGGTATAGCCTCAGACAAACTGAGATCTGGAAAAGACCTTAGCTTAAAAAGGCCAGAGTGTCCTGCTGCATCTGCAGCCATCTCTGGTTGTCCTGAACTATGTCTTGCCATTGGACCCAGATAGCTCTGGAGGAGAGAGTGAAGCTGGTGACTTTGCACAGCCCTGCCTTACTTAAATCCAATTCACTTACAAGTCAAGACATCACCATCCTGATGTCATTGGTCCTCTTTGAGAATGAAGGACAAACAATAACAATTTGCTTATCTATATACATGATGTTTCTCCATTTGTAAATAATAATAATTTTAAAAAGTTAAATTTAACTTAATTAAAATTTTTTAAATGCTAAGGCTCCTTGAGGACCAAGACTGATCTTTTTTTTTTTTTGCATTTTAACTCCAGTTCCTATCTCAGTGCCTTATACATAGGAGACATTTAAATGTTTGTTAAATTAAATCATAAGTCTCTTTTCTAAAGCTATGCCTGTAACAGTAAGTATGCTAACAGGTATGAAGACTGAAATCATGTTCTCAATGCTTATGAATATCAGATTCTTGTACATAGATGGGTAATACCTACACTGAATGCTGATGCCCCAAGTTGCCTTGAACTACAAATATGAGTTGATGTTGTGTCACTTCCACTAGAAGCAAACTTATCTGACCTACTTCTTCATACTGATCAAATCACACAATCAACTACATGGGATCCCAATGTTCCCTATCACGGGATCACAAATCTAGAGCTGGGAGAGATCTCAGGTGTCACCTGATCCAACCCCCTCATTTTATAGATGAGGGAAGTTTAAGTGATTTGCTCAATGTCACACAGTTAATAAATTGCAGAGCCAGTATTTGAACCAAGGTGTTCCAAGGGAACTTCCTGGGTAATTCAAGCTATTTAGATTCTGTCAACACGAGCTGTTTGGTAAACTATGATGTCTTTTTATGGAATATATCCTGTTATTATTTCAGAAGATGGTTATCATGTTATTTTGGTCAGACTACATGCTACATATCTGGGAATTGTTCCTCTGTGTTTTGTTCCTTTTGAGTTCCTCTAATTATATGATGCAGTGATTTCTAAGATGAAGTTTTTGCCCATGGCAGTACTTAGCAACACATTTTTTTTTGTCACGTTGAATGTCTGCTTGACCCTTGCTTGTTTACTAATGCCACATATAATAGTTTAAAAAGAGAGCTCACTTACCTCTCCTATACTTATTTTTACTGTGTACCTACTCCTTAAGGAGGGATTTCTACTCATTCCATTTTCTGTTTTTAGTCTCATGGATACCTTTCTGTGTCCCTTTCTCTTTTCCTTAGAATTTCAAATGCGACAAGTCATTTTCTACCTTTCCATCCTGCTTTATGAGTGTATAACTGAACCATCAATTTCTAAGTGTTGGAACCACTTTGGAGTTAGAAATTTCAGTCAAATGTGATATCTGAGTTTGGCACAAAAGCAGAAGCTAGAAAATTGTCAAGAGACCACAGGATGACAAATTCTACCTCACCTTTCATAATTATGATGTTACAACAATCAGACAAAAATCAGTGATGCACAAAAGAATACTTTAGTTTTTAAAATACTCACAGCCTTGATAATACAAGGGCTATGGATGTAATTTACTTCCTGCAGATCCTGCAATGCAGAAAGCAGTGAGGGCCAGTTGGGGTCCCAAGGGAAAAAAGTGTGAGGCCAGACAATGGTTGAATGTTCAACCAACAGGGCGCACAAAATCCAGAAATTGGAAAACAATCAAGGAATGAGTGTTTATTAAGTGTCTACTATATGCCAGACACCGTGCTCAGTGCTGAGTAGGACACAAAAAAATGAAACAATCTCTACTCTCAAAAAGCTTATATTTGCAGAGACAATATACACATACATACACTATGAATATTTAAGTGTATGTGTGTATAGATATATCTATATCAATATCTATCTGTCTGTCTATATCTATCTGTCTATCTATCTATCTATCTATCTATCTATCTATCTATCTACAGAATAAGTATAAAGAAAACTCATAGAAATACATTCGAGAGGTCTGGGAGCCAAGATGGCAGAGTAAACAGTAAGTCACTATCATTCTCCTTTTCTGACCTCTTAAAAAAAACAGAAAATAGCGCCCCAGGAAAAATCCTGGAACAACAGCCAGCAGATAGACAGGGTGGAGCAGTTTCTTAGCCTGGGAAATGGAGGATCAGCAAGAAAGGTTTGTTTCACCAAGGTAAAAGGGGAGTGCATTCTAGGACAGGAAATGTCCCAACAAGCCAGCAACAAGCCCCACCTCAGCAAACCAGCAGGAGATCCTGAGCCCTGGATTGTAGAGCAGACAAACACAAACACAAGGACATCCCCACATGCTTTAGCATAGCCAGGTGAACACTGAGCAACCCAGTGCAGGCAGGTGCCCTCCAGCAGCAGATCTCCACATGATTCAGCAGGCACAGGTGGATAAGAGTTTAGAAGAGCAAGGCATAGTCTATCTGTCAGATCTATGGGGAAGGGAAGAATTTGTGACAAAACAAGAGATGGAGAACATTATGAAATGCAAAATGGATGATTTTGATTACATTAAATTGAAAAGTTTTTACACAAGCAAAACCAGTGCAACCAAGATTAGAAAGGAAGCAGAAAGCTAGGAAACAATTTCTACAACCGATGTCTCTCATAAAGGCCTCATTCTAAAATATATAGAGAACTGAGTAAATTTATAAGAATACAAGTCATTCCCCAATTGATAAATGTTCAAAGGATATGTATAGGCAGTTTTCAGAGGAAGAAATTAAAGCTATCTATAATATGAAAAAATGTTCTAAATCACTATTGATTAGAGAAATACAAATTAAAAGAACTCTGAGGTACCACATCAAACCTATCAGACTGGCTAACATCACAAAACAGGAAAATGATAAATGTTGGAGAAGATGTGGGAAAATTGGAACATTAATGCATTGTTGGTAGAGTTGTGAACTGATCCAACCATGCTAAAGAGCAATTTGAAACTATGCTCAAAAAGCTATAAAACTGTGCATATTGTTTGACCCCACAATACCACTTCTAGGTCTGTATCTGAAAGATATCATACAAATGGGGAAAAGACCCACATGTATAAAAATATTTACAGCAACTCTTTTTGTTGTGGCCAAGAATTAGAAATTGAGGGGTTGCCCATCAATTGAGGAATGGCTGAACAAGTTGTGGTACATGAATGTAATGGAATACTATTGTGCCAAAAAAAAAAAAAATGATGAGCAGTTATACTTCAGAAAAACCCAGAAAGACTTACATGAACTGATGCTGAGTGAAGTGAGCAGAACCAGTACAACATTGTACACAGTAACAGCAACATTGTGTGATGACCAACTTTGGTAGACTTACTCTTCTCAGCAATACAAGAATCTAAACAATTCCAAAAGATTCATGACGGAGAATGCTATCCACATTCGGAGAAAAAACTGTGGAGTCTGAATGCAGATCAAAGCATACTATTTGCTCTTTTTTTTGTTGTTTTGTTTCTTCTCTTGTGGTTTTCCCTTTGGTTCTAATTCTTCTTTGCAATATGATTAGTGTGGAAATACGTTTAATATGATTGTACATGTATAACATGTATCAGATTGCATGCCATCTTGGGAAGAGAGGAGTGGCGGGAAAGAGAGAAAATTTGGAACTCAAAATCTTAGAGAAGTGAATGTTGAAAACTAAAAACAAATAAATAAATAATTTTAAAAAATAAAAAAAGAAATACATATGAGATAGGGAGGCAGGACACTGGCAGTTGTGGGGATCAAGAAAGGCTTCATGGACAAGGTGGCAAATGAGCTGCATCTTAGGAGAATAAGGAAGGGAATAAGCATTTACATAGTGCCTACTCTGTGCCAGGCACTGTGCTAAGCACTTTTTTTTTTAGCAAATATTATCTTATTTGGTCTGCATAACAACCCTGTGAAATAGGTGTTATTATCTCCATTATACAGTTGAGGAAACTGAGGCAAACAGAAGGTAAGTGACTTGCTGAATGGCATAACAGCTAGTATCTGAAGCTAGATTTGAACTCAGGTCTTCCTGAATTCAGGTTCAGCATTCTATCTACTGCATCACCAGCTGCCCCTTAGAGGAAGAGATTTTTGGAGCCAGTAATGAAGAGAAAGTGCATTCCAGGCATGGAAGATAGTAAGGACAAGAACATGGAGCCAGGACATGAAGTGTCATGGATGAGAAAGAAAGAGGACAGTTTAATTGCATCTCAGAGTAT
The DNA here is from genome assembly GCF_900497805.2 of Vombatus ursinus. Classification (NCBI taxonomy): domain Eukaryota; kingdom Metazoa; phylum Chordata; class Mammalia; order Diprotodontia; family Vombatidae; genus Vombatus; species Vombatus ursinus. Next base: position 30,626,757 of record NW_020954610.1, read on the forward strand.
GGGAGGAATAAGATACAATGAAGTTAGAAAGATGTTAGGGCCAGCTTGTAAATGGTTTTAAAAACTAAGATCCTAGAGGCAATAGGGAACTCTACTAACAATGCATTAGTGTTCCAATTTTCCCACATCTTCTCCAACATTTACCATTTTCCTGTTTTGTGATGTTAGCCAATCTGATAGGTTTGATGTGGTACCTCAGAGTTGTTTTGATTTGCATTTCTCTATTCAATAGTGATTTGGAGCATTTTTTCATATTATAGATAGCTTCTTGAATAGGGGACTGCAAAAATCCTGAAATGATGATGATTGAGTCATGCAGATTTGTTTATAGAAGAGAGTAAATCACTTTTGTGAGTCTCATCTGTAAAATGGAGTTAATAATGGTTGTACAACCTACCATATGGGATTTGTAGTATGAGTTATCATCATCATCGTCATCATCATCATTTCAGGATTTTTGCAGTGAGGATGATTGATAATAATACATTACTTTTTAGTGTGCATTATGGCTACAAAGTACTGAGGGTGCTATGGCTTAAGGGTGACTTGATCCCTATAGAAGTTACTTATGTTTATGATTAATATCTCTTAATTTATGCAATAAGTTTTTGCCTCATGATGCAAAAACAAAGTTTGCTGAGTGTGAGAGAATTGAAGGTGAATAGGGGTTGTGCCCATGAGAGAGATGTTTGAGTTGCTGCTGAGCGGTAATTTGCAGAGTCATCACACGTCAGCCACTCAGACTGTAACAGGAAATAGGCAGCCAACTAATGTGAAGGTCATGGAGTAAGATGACTACACAAGTGTCCCACAGCAGCGAGCCTAGGAACCATTCATTACATAATAGCAGGAAAGCACACAAGGAAGAAAGATTATAACAAAGTGATAATCGACTAAGCTGGTGGGGTGAGATTGCATCGAGTGAGACAAGAATATATAAGACCCTATAAGGCCAATTTTAAGCCAGCACACTTCTGGTTCACAGCAGAGCTACTCTCTTAGCCTTGTAGGAAAACTAGTTTAGCTGAATTACTATATGAGATTGACTAAGTTACTTCATTCACAATTGCAGGCCCATCACTTCTGGTGAGTCAAAGACTCACAAGAAGCATTTAACATACATTCTATCATTTGGTCAGAGGACTATAAATGGTTGTGTAGTAGCAGTAGTAGTAGTAGTAGTAGTAGTAGTAGTAGTAGTAGTAGTAGTAG
>NW_020954610.1:30627978-30634922 GCF_900497805.2 Vombatus ursinus
AGTAGTAGTAGTAGTAGTAGTAGTAGTAGTAGTAGTAGTAGTAGTAGTGCTGACACTACTACATAGGTGTACCTATCATCCAAAAGGTCACCATGCCTCGGAGGAGCACATAAAGGGCAGAGAAGTTACTTCTTTTAAAATGTGAAGTAGTACAAGTATTATTTGTTATTTTTAAGATCACAAGGAACATAAAAGTAGTTTTAATTTTTTTATTAAATTTTGCACATAGGTATTCTTAGACTATAGGAAATTAATATTTAAATAGAGAAATATTGGAGAAAAATAAAATGAATCATTTAAAATTAATTTCTCCAAAAACATTTGGTACAGGTGTCACAGAAGATTTCTTCTGAACATTACAAGAACAAATAATCCCTCTGTTAGATTTTTCACAAAAAAGAAAAGGAGGACATTCTTATGGGACAAATATGGTGTCATTTTAACGCATACATATATATATATATACATACATATATATGTATGTATTATGTATGTATATATTTACACGCATTTATTTTCTTTTCTTCCAACCCTCCCCTCAAGTGAATAAGAAGAAAAGGAAAAGGATACTATTTATAATAAATGTGTATAATCCAGAAAAACAAAGTCTCACATAGGCCACATGCAAAAATGTATGTCTCAGTCTTCCTTTTAAATCTTTCACCACTCTGGCAGGAGGTGGGTAGTGTATTTCATCTTCAGCCCTCTGGACTCTTGGTTTATCATTGCATTGATCAGAGTTCTACAATCTTACAAAGTTGTTTTTCTTTATAAGTTCCTTGAATAAATTATTCTCTTAATTCTTCCTATATCAATCTACATCAATTTATAGAGGTCCCAGTTTATTCTGAAACAATTTCAGCATTCTTTATGGCACAATACTCCATTATATTCATATACCTTTTGTTTAGTCATCCCCTAAATGATAGGCACACCCTTACTTTCTAATTATTTTGTCACTACAAAAAGAGCTGCTAAAATATTTTTGTATTTATGGGTCATTTTCCTCATTTATTTTATCTCTTTGGTGTACAGACCAAATAGTAGAATCAAAGGATACACATAATTTAGTGACTTTAGAGGCATGGTTCCCATTTGCTTTCCAGAATGAGTGGACCAATTCACAGCTCCACCAAGAGTATATTAGTGTGCCTGATTTTCCAAAGCCCATCTCACATTTGTCATTTTTGTCTTTTTTCATTTCTGCCAATCTGATAGGTATGATGTAGAACCTCAAAATTACTTCAATTATAAGTGATTTAGAACATTTTTTTCATATAATGGTTGATTTTTTTTCATAAAATTGTTAGATTTGTTCCTCTGGAAACTGCTTGTTCATATCCTTTGGTCATTTATCTATTGTTGAATGGCTCTTGGACCTACAATATGAATTAGTTCCTTATCAGAGAAACTTTCACCAAATATTTTTTCGGTTACTTCTTTCTTTTCTCATTTGTACACCATTAGTCTTGTTTGTATGAAGCCTTTTTTCATTTTATGTAATCAAAATTGCCCGTTTTATCTTCAGCAGTCCTCTTCGTCTCTTGTTTAGTGATGAGCTCTTCTTCTGCCCATAGATCTGAGAGGTAACTTTTCCTTGCTGCTGTAATTTGCTTATGATGACATGTTTTATGTCTAATGTGGTGTTAATTTTAAAGTTAAATAAAGATAATACTAAAAATAAAATTATGGAACAATTTCTCAAATATAGAAAGACAAAGCTACTACTTAAAATGTTAGCCAATGAATATATTAGTAATATATTAAGAAAATGTTTATCTTCACCAAATAATGTTTATACTATACATGAAACTATATAAAAATTAACATAAAACAATAAACCAACAAATAATAAATTATATCAATATATGCAGAACAGGTCTTTGATAAAAATCCAACTTAGATTTGTGATTTCTAAAAAAAACTAAAAATAATACTTATCAAAGTTTTTTTTCCAACACAATACAAAGAATCTAATTAAATCCAAGATACAACATAATTGTCAGTGAAAAAGTGCTACAAACATCTCTGCTAAAAACAGGTAAAAAATGAGAATGTTCACTCTCATCATTTTTATTTTACATTGCATTAGAAATTCTAGCAATTATAGTAAACCAGAAGAGGAGGCATTAGAGGGATAAACTTTGGAAATTAAAAGGCCAAAACATCATTATTTCAATATCAGTCGATAGTATATCCAGAAAATGAAACAATGTAAATAAAAAAAGAACAGACATAAAAAATGAGTTCAGAAAAACTCCAAAGTCATGTTTTCATATTCACTAGTAACAAATGTCAAAAAAACATGACAAATAATTCCATTTATGATAATAACAAATTATCAAATATTTGAAAAATAACCTATGTAGAGGTACACAGACCTTTCCAATGCAAAGTAAATTGTAATAATCAAATCACAGATATACCTAAATAGTTGAAAAGACATTTAAGGTTTATGGATAGCCCAGATGAATATAGTAAAATTAGCAATACTCCTTAAATTTCTTTGTATTGTTAATGCAACAACAATCAAAACTCCCACAAGCAAATTTATAGAACTAGATCAAATCACAATGGTATTTTTTTTTATCTTCACATTAGTCATGTTGTAAAGAAGAATTACAACCAATGGGAAGAACCACAAGAAAGAAGAAACAAAACAACAACAACAATAAATAAGAGAACAAATAGTATGCTTCGATCTGCATTCAGATTCCCATATTGCTTTCTCTGGATGTGTACAGCATTTTCCATCATCAGTCTTTTGGAGTTGTCTTAAATCTTTGCATTCCTAAGTAGAGGAAAGTCTATCAAAGTTAGTCATCACACAATGTTGCTATTACTGTGTACAACATTCTCCTGGTTCTGCTCACTTCACTCAGCATCAGTTCACATAAGTATTTCCAGATTTTTCTGAAGTCCACCTGCTTATCATTTCTTATGGAACAATAGTATTCCATTACATTCATGTACCACAACTTGTTCAGCCATTCCCCAATTGATGGGCATCCCCTTGATTTCCAATTTTTGGCCACCACAGAAAGCTGCTAGAAATATTTTGTACATGTGGGTCCTTTTTCCATTTTTATGATCTCTTTGGGATACAGATCTAGAAGAGGTATTGCTGGGTCAAATGGTATGCACAGTTTTGCTCTTCAGAATTGTTGGATCAGTTCACAATTCTACCAACAATGCATTAGTGTTTCATTTTTCCCACATCTTCTCCAATATTTATCATTTTCCTGTTTCGTGATGTTAGCCAATGTGATAGGTGTGATGTGGTACCTCAATTAACCTCTCTGCTTTTGCGCTGCCCTTCCTCATTTCTGCCTAATAGAGTCCCTCTCTTCCTTTAAAATACAGTTTAGGTACAATCTTCCTCATAAACCCTTTCCTGACAACTCCTTTTACTACACTTCTTCTCAAACAACTTCTACTATTAACTTTATATTTGTGCTCTGTGTGTGTATGTGTGTGTGTGTGTGTATGTGTGTGTATCAGAAAGAGAATATATATATATATATATTCCATTAGAATACATTAATTGCAAGTAGCTATTATTTCTCAATTTTTCTTTTCTTTTTTTTTTTAGGCAATTGGGGTTAAGTGACTTGCCCAGGGTCACACAGCTAGTAAGTGTCAAGTGTTTAGTCTGAGGCTGGATTTGAACTTAGGTCCTCCTGACTTCAGGGCCAATGCTCTATCCACTGCACCACCTAGCTGCACCTACTTTTCTTTTTTGACTTTTAAAATCCTTCTTGAGCTCTTCCAAGAAGGCTTTTTGGGCTTAAGACCAGTTCATATTCCTTTTTGAGGTTTCAGATGTGGGTATATTGACAATGCTGTCCTCTTCTGAATTTGTGCCTTCATCTTGCCTGTCCCCATAGTAAGAATCTATGGTCATTGTCCATTTCTGCTTTTTGCTCATGTTGTTTGCCTATTTCCTGACTTTTAAAGTTGAGCTCACCTGCGGGATCACAAGAGGCACTGACCCAAGCTTCTTGTGCTGGCAGGCCAGGACCTGGTCACTAGTTTTGTGTGCTGGGGCCTCAGGTACTGACAGCTGGAGGCTGTAAGTGTCTGGCAGCTTACCTGGTGCTCAGCTGGGGTCAGCAACACTGAAGCTCTTGGGCGGGGGGGGGGGGGGGGTCTGGCCCCTGGAGGAGGCCTGTTCACCCAGGCTGCTTTGAAGCACTGGACGGCTTGGCCACCAGATGATGACTGCCTGCCTGGAGCTGTACTTCCTGAAGTTGTACTTCATGGAGTTGTGCTGAAGCACAGGGAGGTTTGGCTGCTAGAGGATGTCTGCCTGCTGGCTCACATGGTGATTTTCCAAGATTAAATCAACCAGTTTCCCTGCCTGTGCTGAGGCACATGGAGGGTCCTGGTATTGGCACTTGCCCGCTCCACCATCCTAGGACTCAGGATCTCCCCCTAGTTTGCTGAGATGTGACTTGCTGCTGGCTTGCTGGGATGCCTCCCTTCCTGTGCTGCTCCCCCTCCACCAGAGTGAGAGAGACCTTTACTGTTAATCCCCCAAGCTTCCCTGGCTACAAGACTGCTGCACTCTGTATTTCTGTTGTCTCAGCTGTTCCAGGGTTTTTTTTTTCCTGGGCCAATATTTTCTGGGCTTTCAGAGGTCAATAAGGGAGAGTAAGAGCAACTTACTTCTTACTCTGTCATCACAATTCTGGGAATTGTCTTTTCCATAATGGCATTTATATGGAAAAACATGTAGGCAAGAACATGAAGGGTCATATTGAAAAGAAAAGCTAATGAACATTGTCACACTCCTAGACTTTAAAACCTGTTACAAAGAAATTATCATCAAAACTATCTGATGCTCAGAAAAATATAGATCAATAGAATATTTATACCAAACAATCAACTAAATGTATACAAAATGTAAACTTTTAATAAATCCATAGGGAAAAAATGAGGAAAGGATTCCTTATTTTGCAAATTTACTTAAGAAAAGTTGTTGGCAACCTGGAGGGAAAGTATCATAGACTCATAACTTATCCTCTATAACATAGTAAATTCCAGTTGCATGAGAGACTTTTTTAAAACCTGTAAAACAGATTGAAGAAAATGGAAAATAGTATTTCTATCCAATTGTGAGAGTGAGATTTTTTTTTCAATTCAACAAATAGAGCGAATTGTTAGAAACAAGATAAATTGCTTGATTACATGAAGTTTTTAAAAAAAAAATCTGTATAGTTAAAATATAATTAAAACAAAACAAGTCAATAAAAATAGATTAGGGAAATAAGTATGGTAAATATGATGGGAAAATCTTGACATTTAAAATATATAAGGAACTATTAAAATTTATAGCAGTAATTCTTAAAGGACAAATAGTTTAAGGATATGAACAGACAAGTTACAGAAGCAAAAATGTTTTTTTTAACTATATACTTTAAAAAAAGCTCCTCGTCACTCATAATCAAATTGATGTAAACTCAAGTAGCATTGCAGTGTCACCTTATGCCCATTAAAACTGGAAAAAAAAGTGATTTAAAAGAATAAAAATTAAAATTGATGGAGTTGTGGAGGAACAAGTGCACTCATTCGTTGCAGGTGGAATTGCAAATTTGTAGAATATTTTTATAGGGAATACACAATAAAAGCTATAAAAATGGCCATACCATTTAACTCGATAAATTTCATTGTTGAAAATATTGCTGAAAGTGCAGTTTTCTTTTTTTAAGCGGTAACCATTCAAAGATTTTCATAGCAGCATTACATGCAATTGCAAGGGGTAAATGGAAATGACCTGAATGTCAATAGGGGACCACTCAAACAAAATTGTGGTACATGAATGCAGTGGAATAATAGAATGCAATTAACACTGACTGGTAGGACTATAAAGAAATCTGGGGCAGGGTGTGGGGATGGGAGGTGCGAATGGGAGGTGCATAGGAAACCATTGTGAAATAGTTCAAAGCAAGGTAGGAAAAGACCAGAAAAATAATGTAGTTCGTGCTAACTATGGCTATATAAGAGGAAAAATAAATAATAATGAAGAAAGAATCCTGATGAAGACATACAGTAAGTGACTGAAAATTATTATACCTAACGAAATAAAATTAATTTAAAAGTAAAAAGCTACTAAGCAAGTATATTTGGCTACATTAATGGCCAATGTTAAGTTTTAATAAAACATTTAACTTTAAAAATAAAATAGAGTTTGACTAAATGAACTCTAATACCCCTTCAAATTCTAAATCTATAGTCCCATGAACTCCTCAGATTTTTATAAACCCCTTTCATGAATTGCTGTGGACAGAATCCACTGAATCTCAGAAATAAGAAAGCTCACCAAGGTCATTCAATTTAACTCTTACCTGGTGGTGGAGCCAAGATGGTGGAGTGAAAGCAGTGACTTGCTTGAGCTCTCCCCCAAACCCCTCCAAATACCTATAAAAAATAACTCTAAACAAATTCTAAAGCAGTAAAACCCACAAAAAGAGAGAGTGAAATAAATTTCCAGGCCAAGAAAACGTGGATGGTTGATTGGAAAGGTATATTGCGCCATGCTGGTAGAGGAGTGCAGTTTGGTGTGGGCATGCAGGCCACAGCAAACCTGGAGCAGGCCTCAGAGGACTGAATTGTGGGCAGCTATGGGGATTTCCAGACCTTTCAACCCACGAATGCCAAAAACAATTTAGAAGGTCAGTGGGAAAAGTCTGTTTCTGTGGTGAGAGAGAACCTAGGTCTCAGCCCCAATTCCTGAGCTCAGCCCCGGGGCGATGGCTGCCTCCTGAGCTTCTGACCTATAGACTGAGGAGGAACCGAGTGGCTGATCAGAGGGGTATTGCAGGGATCTCTTTGCCAGTTCTGAGGCAGGAATCTTTTGCTTTGCCCGTGCTTGGATATCAGTCACAGTTCTGAGGGGCAGTCTTGGGGTGAGGAGGAGCACTGGCGCGGTGGACCTTACAGTG
>NW_020954610.1:30634932-30636014 GCF_900497805.2 Vombatus ursinus
GTAAGAGAAGTAGAGGAAAAACTAGCAAGAGAAATGAGAGTGATGCAAGAAAATCATGAAAAACAAGTCAACAGCTTGCTAAAGGAGACCCCAAAAAATGCTGAAGAAAATAACACCTTAAAAATAGCCTAACCCAAATGGCAAAAGAGGTCCAAAAAGCCAATGAGGAAAAGAATGCCCTAAAAAGCAAAATTGGCCAAATGGAAAAGGAAGTCCAAAAGCTTACTGAAGAAAATACTTCCTTAAAAATTAGAATAGAGCAATTGGAAGGTAGTGACTTTATGAGAAATCAAGAAACTGTAAAACAAATCCAAAAGAATGAAAAATTAGAAAACAATGTGAAATATCTCATTGGAAAAACAACTGACCTGGAAAATAGATCCAGGAGAGAGAATTTTAAAATTATTGGACTATCTGAAAGTCACAATCAAAAAAGAGCCTAGATATCATCTTTCAAGAAATCATCAAGGAAAACTGCCTTGATATCCTAGAACCAGAGGGTAAAATAGAAGTTAAAAGAATCCACCAATCTCCTCCTGAAAGAGATCCCCAAAGGAAAACTCCTAAGAATATTGTAGCCAAATTCCAGAGTTCCCAGGTCAAGGAGAAAATATTCCAAGCAGCCAGAAAGAAACAATTCAAGTATCAGGATAACACAAGATTTAGCAGCTTCTACATTAAGGGACTGCAGGACGTGGGATATAATATTCCAGAGGGTAAAGGAGATAGGATTACAACCAAGAATAACCTACCCAGCAAAACTGAGTATAATCCTTCAGGGGAAAAAAATGGTCATTCAGTGAAATAGAGGACTTTCAAGCATTCTTGATGAAAAGACCAGAGCTGAATAGAAAATTTGATTTTCCAATACAAGACTCAAGTGGAACATGAAGAGGTAAACAGGACAGAGAAATCATAAGAGACTTATTAAGGTTGAACTGTTTACGTTCCTGCATGGAAAAATGATATTTGTAACTCATGAGACCTTTGTCAGTATTAGGGTAGCTGGAGGGAAAAAAAGTATATGTATGTATGTAGATAGATAGATAGATAGATAGATAGATAGATAGATAGATAGATAG
>NW_020954610.1:30636024-30654800 GCF_900497805.2 Vombatus ursinus
TAGATAGATAGATAGATAGATAGATAGATAGATAGATAGATAGATAGATAGATAGATAGACAGAGGGCACAGGGTGAGTTGAAGATGAAGGAGTTATATCTGGAGAATAAAATTAAGGGGTGAGACAGGATTATACTGGGAGAAGGAGAAAGAGAGAGGTAGAATGGGGTTAAATATCTCCCCCCAAAAAAACAGAAAAGAAAAGGCTCTTACAGTGGAGGGGAAACAGGAAAAGGTGAGAGGGAATGAGTGAATCTTATTCTCATAGGATTTGGCTCAAGGAGGGAATAACATACACACTCAATTGGTTATGGAAATTTGTCTTACCCTACAGGAAAATAGGGGGGAAGGGAATAAGAGAGCAGGTATATGACAGAGAGTAGGGCAGATTAGGAAAGGGGGTAATCAGAAGCAAACACTTCTGAGGATGGACAGCATCAGAAGAAAGAATAGAATAAATGGGGGGGATTGGAAAGGGAAATAGAGTCAGTTTTTCACAACATGACTACTATGGAAGTATTTTGCATATCTGCACATATATAACCTATATTGAGTTGCTTGCCTTTTCAATAAGGGTGGGTGGGAAGGGAGGAAGGGAGAAAATTTGAAATCCAAAGTTTTAAAAACACATGTTTCAAAAAAAAGTTTTCACATACAACTAGGAAATAAGAAACACAGGAAATGGGGTACAGAAATCTATCCTGCTCTACAGGAAAAAATAAGGGAAAGGGGATAAGAGAGGGGGGGAGAGATCGAAGGGAGGGCAGACTAGGAGAAGGGATATTCAGAATGCATGCCATCTTGGGGTGGGGGGAGGGGTGAGATGGGGTGAAAATTTGGAACTCAAAATCTTGTGGAAGTAAATGTTGAAAACTAAAAATAAATAAATTTTTAATAAAAAAACTGGCTAAAAAAATGAACTCTTACCTGAACAAGAATTCTATCATATCCTTCCTGAAAGTCTTCCCTTGAAAACTCCTGGTGAAAAGAAAACACTGTCTCTGGAGTAGTTATTTCCACTTTTTTTTAGCTCTGATTGCCAGGTATTTTTTCCTTACATGAAGCTAAAATATACCTCTTCAAAATGTCCAGTTGGACCTATTTCTGTTTTTAAGAGCAAAGAACAGTAAACCTAACTCCATTTGTATATTGCAGCCTTTCAAATACTTCACAGTTATCATATGATCCCTAAGTTCCCTCTTCTCCATGCTTAATAGGATCAGTTCCTCTACATAGTATAATGTTAAGAGCAATAACCATACTGGATGCTGTCTTTTGAAGGTTCTCTAGTTTATCAATGTCTTTTCTAATGCAATCAAGATTGCTGAATTTGCCCTAGATTCTCATGATTGGTGGACATCCTGGGCCTACATGAGGGACGGAGTTGTCGAGAGCTTGGGAGAGGACATTTTTTTTTCTCTTGCTTCCCACTTTGAGACAGGACACATATAGTTCCAGGCTGTCTTCAAGGAAAGGCTGCTAAACAAAGAGATTAAGCAGACACGTAGGGGAGTCAGTAGCTTGACAAGTCTCTTATTTCTAGCTTGCCACAGTAGAGACTTCAGGAAAATTCCCCTCGTGTGAGATTAAGGACTTTCTGTTGGTCAAACAAATATACCTCACCCAGTGGAAAAGCTCATTCACAGTTCATACCATCTATCATAGTATAATATGTGTAACTTCACTGATCTCTGTTTGCTATTAGCTTGGATATGTGAAGTTATTCACTATTTGCCAGTTGTAATGCTCTTTCCATAAGGAGTATTTGGTGGAAAGATAGTCAATATTTAGGATATAACCTAGGGTGTTTCTTTCCCTGGTGGGTGAAAGATGAAATAACTGAGGAAACAAAGGTTTGATCTTCTGAGCATATGAACTTATTAAACAATGCATGCTATTGCCTAACAAAGTAGGACCAGATCTTGTCAGCTTAGTTCTTGATACAGGGGGAGACAAACTTTCATGCATTAAAAACAATCATTCAAATAAGGCCAATTAATAAAAATGAAACAATATATTAGGTAATCTGACTTCTTATTTAATGAAAGATTGGGGACTTTCCAAATGAGAGGGGGAAAGCAAAAAGTTGCAATTCCCTGAATTTGGAAAAGGAGGTGTCCTACTTAACCAAGGTGTCCATAAACAATCAAAGGAACATGGAAACAATAACTGATTGATCAGTATGGACCAAATTTTCAGATAAAACATAAGCAAGAGCACAGACTGACCTGAAATATGCCATAACAGGGAAAAAAACTTTCATTTATTTCTATTTGATTCCAGGCATGAGTCATATCTGACAGCCAATCATGTAGTCACAGGAAATCAAAAGCAAGTCAGGATTAACTAGGTGGAGAAATTTCCTATTTGGAAAGAAAATAACACGATAGTGAAACTGAGTCAAGAGGAGCCTACCTTAGGCCATGCCAAAGTCATCCCCAGAACTTTTCCCAGACATTCTCAGACTACAATAACTGTCATTCATACCAATTTAGACAAGCATCCCTGTAATCAAAATTCAAAATAATAGTAAATGATACTCCCAAGAGTTTTACCTCAAACATAAAAATTTCACTAATCACAATTTAGGACTTTAATATTTTTACTTATGTTTCCCTGACAGTTAACATTTCATTTATCCTTTACTTATAAATTAAAATTAACCACATTGTGTTGTTTGAGACATTCAACAAATACCTGATACTTGATTTATTCATATTAAATGCATTGAAGTTATATCTTTAAACCACCCTATACATTTTTATAATTTTTATAAGTGATAGCCAAAAATTTGCAAATGAAAACTCACTCTTTACTATAGCAAACATTATTATTATTATTATTATTATCTGTTTTAAAACAAAATATACATCATTAAATATTTGACAGATTTCAGATATCTATTTTTATCACATTTTTAAAAAGAACTCAATTCATAATATAACAACACCCAGATAAAAAGAGTTGTCTAACAGCATTTCTGATAAATTTATTTCATAATACAAGGAAATTTTAAAATATAATAACATTCATGGTATTTAAAACATACATATATTTAAAACCTGAAACAAAACTTATTTTCAGTTAAGTGACATCAAATCAGCTGAATGCATTTCCAAATTATTCTACATACAAAATCATTAATTTTATTACCTTTGGCATTTTATACTAATCACATCTAAAATCCAGTATAGAGTCATCAAGTATGGAGTAATCACATTCAATTAAAGAAATAATAACATTAATAATAATAGTCAACATTTATATAGTACTTACCATATGCCAGTCACTATGTTAAGTACTTTACAATCATTATATTCTTTTATCCTCACAATAACCTTGGGATGTTGATATTATTATTAGTTTTATCTTCACAGATCAGGAAACTGAGGCAAATAGATATAAGATATCTTGTTTAAGATCCTGCAGCTAATTAATTTCTGAGACTGGAATGTAATTCAAGTTTCCCTGCATTTTCCCAGCATTTTTTCAGCACCTTTATTTGAGACCCTAATATAAGATGAGAGGGGTTATCAGGGTTAGAGGGTGAGGGTCTCTAAGTTGGAGGAGTCACAGGGGTCTCTGACCAGGATTGGTCACAAGGGATCTTCAATCTGTGATAGGGTCAGCTGAGATAGGATGATGGGAGTGATAAGGTGGGGGGTGTCTCTGACAGCTATTTAAGTTTCAGGTAAACTTTTAAATGCAAACCATATATCCTTTTTAAAAATTTCTTCATTCTGTGATTGCTTTCAAACTAGCTGCCTAGATTACATTAAAACAATAGGGCCATATTATCTAAGTCCTGTTTACCCCTAAAACTTTTATGGATTTAATTATTTTTCCTTAACAAATTCTACAGTGTTACCCCAAAACTCACTAAAATATAAGCATATTTTAAGCTTCTGCTAAATGAAAATGATTAATCTACAAACTCTTTAATAATTAATTTCCAATCTCCTTAATCTCTAAATCTCCAAAAATCTATTAAAGTGTTCTAGCAGTTTTAAAAACCAGAAAAGTTTTCCTTTCTAAGATTATCTGACTTTATTTCTGTAATTTCCACCAATTCAGCCAAGGCTGAAATGGAAGGGAAAAAAATCTCATAGGGCTTTTCCCCTTATAACTTTATCTCCTGACTGAAAATCTGATGTGGGGGTTAGTCCTACTTACTGGGACAACTACTTCAAGTATGAAACTTCATTAATCTTTCCCAGCATCATAAGGTCTTTGGCTGTAGCCTTTAGCAGTTTTTTTTTGGGGGGGGGGGGGCTGGCTACATTTTCCTTTTAGAAATCTTTCAAAGCAACAGAATCTACAAACAAAACTAAAATGTACACACACACAAACACACACACAAACACACACACACACACACACACACAAGACCTTTGTCTTCCTGCATCTTGTAAAGACATAAAAACACATGCAAAACAATAAGACATAAAAAAGTTGGTGCTCACACTTTTCAAAAAATTTTAGTAATTGAAAGTCCCTTCTTCAGGCCAATTTTGGGATCCATTTAGATTTTTATATAGTTTAGCATAATTCAAGAGCTCTATCTTTTAGTTACCTTCTCCACTTCTGTATGGAAATTTACACCTGTTTACAGGCTAATAAGAATTTTCCTAAGGGGGTGTCAATTTAGCACTTTTCCCCTGGTCTCATATCAAAAGAAAGTTTTCCAAGGGAGAATCCTTTGGTATTTTACTACCACAAGAACTCATAATTCTTCTCCACCTCTGGGGGAAAACTTAATCCTAAATTACCCCATTCTCTGGAACAAACTTAGTTTAAATCTAAACTACCCCACTCCCTGGGGACAATGTAATAAAATTCAAACCACCTATGTCCCTGGGGCAAACTTCCTTACCCATCTCAATCCCATTAAAGGATTTGTTGGTGGTTTAGTTACATCTGACTCTTTGTGACCCAATTTGGGGTTTTCTGGGCAAAGATACTGTAGTGGTTTGCCATTTTCTACTTCAGCTCATTTTACAGATGAAGAAACTAAGGCAAACAGTGTTAAGTGACTCATTCAGAGTCACATAGTTAGTAAGTGTCTGAGGTCACACTTGAACTCAGGAAGAGGAATCTTCCTGACTCCAGGCCCAGCATTCTATCCGCTATGCTACCTAGCTTCCCCCATTAAAGGATGGTGACTAAGAATCATTCCCCCAAATCTAGCAATATATAAGGTGGCAGAGTGATATAATTCTAGTCTAGGATTTCCTCTATAAGGAAAGAGTGAGGACCAGCCTGATGGTTACATCTCCTGTTCCCTCCAGGCAAGAATCAAAGTCTCCTGTGGAGAGGGCTGGGTGAATCACTCTTAATGTAGTCCAAGCTTACATTCATAAGGCCAAATTATATTGAGTTTACAATGCACTAAAACCCTCATATCATTTTCTGACAAACTGCTGTGTAGCTAATACATTTGTGTCATCCACAAATCAGATAAGCACACCATCTCTGCTTTTATCCAAATTACCGATAAAAGTGTTGAGCACCATAAGGCCAAAAACCAATACCTGGACAATTGCATTGAAAACCTCATTTCAAGATAGCTTTGAACCATGAATGACTAAACTTTGAGTCTGGTCATTTTAACCAAATCAAAATTCATCTAATTTGACTGTCATCTAGACCATATTTCTCCATTCTTCTATATGAATAGCATGAAACATTTTCAAGTGCTTTGCTAAAATAAAAATAAAGTTATCTAAAGCATTTTATTGATCTACTAGTTTAGTTCTTTTATCTCTTCAAATCTTTGAGATACCCCTTCCCACATTCTGTGGTCCACTCAGATTGTTCTTACTCTTCCTCACATATTAACATTCCATTTTTGGAAAGCACTCTTTCTTCACTTTCATCTCTAAACAGCTCAAATGCCACTTTCTACATGAAACTTTCCCTGACTTCCCCAACTACTATTGTCCTTTCCTTCAAAAATTTTTCTTGTATTTTCTTATGTATATTTTGTGTGTATTTATGTATGTAAGCATACATTACAAAAATTGTAATACTTTCATCCAGAATTTAAACCAATGTAAATTAATCACTATGATAAGGAAAACAAAAGATTCCAGAATACACTTCAGTTAGTAAACATTTGACTTACTTGGCAGATGGAGAGAGAAATGACTACATGTAGATTATAAACTCATCCTTAAAAACTTACAAAGAGAAGCAGAGCCCAAGATAATGGATTAGGAGCAGCACTCAGCTGAAATCTCCCAACATTCCCCTCCAAATAACTTTAAAATAATGCCTCAAATAAAATTCTGGAGTGGCAGAGTCAACAAAAACTTGAAGTGAAACATTTTTCCAGTCTAAGAAAACAAGCAGTCAGCAGATGTTTACAATGCTGGGGTGTAAGTCTGGTGGAGGTCTGTCCGGAGAGCACCCATATAGTGGTAGCCACAGCAGCAGCAGCTTCAAGAGCTCTCAGCCCACAGAAAGTAAGGGGGTCAGACAACTGGTCAGAAAGAGATTACAAGGGACCCTTTGCTGTAACTGAGTATACTGATGTTGATTGACAACTCTATTGCTTATATATAGTTCTGGGTCCTAGTTTCAGTGTGGAGAGGAGCACTGGTGATCAGTAGAAAGAAAGCAAGGGTTCTGATCTCAGTTTCAAAACAAAGAGGAGTATCAGCATGTGAAGCTGCAGTGAACCAGGGGTCCTCATTGGTAAATACCAGAGAACAGACCAGGAAAGTAGTTATTACACCTCATTCAGGATCACACTACCTGGGAAGCACTTAAACTTTGCAAACACCCAGAACTAGCTCTGAAAATAGCAGTATGTATGAAGCTTGGGACAGTACCTTCTTACTACCAGCAAGTAGAGCCCAACTTTAACATAAAGTCCAAAGTCAAGACATGGGCTAGAAAATGAGCAAAAACAAAACAAAACAAAAACCTGATCATTAAAAAGCTACTACAATGGAAGACTGAGGACATAAACTCAGAAGACAACAATGTGAAAAGAGCTACAAAAAAAAAAAACTCAAAGAAAAACACTAATGAGACCCAAGCTCAACAAGAATTCCTAGAACAGCTAAAGAAAGAGATAAGAGTGGTAGAGGAAAAATTGGGGAAAGAAATAGAGTGAGGGGCAGCTAGGTGGCACAGTGGATAGAGCACTGGCCCTGAAGTCAGGAGGACCTGAGTTCAAATCTAGTTTCAGACCAAACACTTGACACTTACTAGCTGTGTGACCATGGGCAAGTCACTTAACCCCAATTGCCTAGAAAAAAAAAAGAAATAGATTGATACAAGAAAATTATGAGAAGAGAATTAACAGCTTGGTAAAAAGAGGCACAAAAATACTGAAGAAAATAATATCTTAAAAAAAACAGAATTAGCCTAATTGTAAAAGAGGCACAAAAATTCACTGAAGGAAAGAACTCCTTTCAAAGCAGAATTGGCCAATTGGAAAAAGAGGCACAAATTGCACTGAAAAAATCATTCCTAAAAATTAGAACTGCACAAGTAAAAGCTAATGATTCCATGAGGTATCAAGAAAAAACAAAGAATGAAAAAAAGAAATATGAACATGAAATATTTCATTGGAAAAATAAATGACCTGGAAAATAGATTGAGGAGAGATAATTAAAGAATTATTAGACTACCTGAAAATCATGATCAAAGAAAGAGCCTAGATGTTATATTTCAAGAAATTATCCATTAAATTGCCTCAGTATCATAGATCCAGAGGGTAAAATAGAAATTGAGACAATCTACCTATCACCTCCTGAAAGAGATACCAAAATGAAAACTCTCAGGAATAAAGCAAACTTTCAGAGCTCCCATGTCAAAGAGAAAATATTTCATGTAGTCAGAAGGAAACAATTCAAATATCATGAGGACAAAGTCAAGATCACACAAGATTTAGTGGCTTCCACATTAAAGGAGCAGAGAGCTTTGAAAATGGTATTCCAGAAGGCAAATGCACCAGGATTACAACCAAGAATTACCTACCCCTCAAAATTGAGTATAATCTCTGAAGAGATATTAATGAAGTAGAAGATTTTCAAGCATTCCTGATGAAAAGACAAGTAGAGTTGAGTAGAATATCTGACATTCAAACAGAAGACTCAAAAAAAGCATAAAAAGGTAAACATGAAAGAGTAATCACAAGGAACTCAATAAAGTTAAACTGTTTACATTCCTATAAGGGAAGATGATACGTGTAACTCCTAGGAATTTGTTCATTATTAGGGCAGTTAAAAGGAGTTTATATAAACAGAGGGCATAGGCATGAGTGATTGTGTTGGCATGATCTCCAAACAATGAAGGGGTGAGAAAGAGGGATGCAATAAAAAAAAGAAGTAAAGGAGAGGTGGAATGGGGAATATTTTCTCACATAAAAGACACATGCAAGGAAGAGCTTTTACAACGGAAGGGAAAATGGGGGCTTGACATGCAGTGCTTGAACCTCATTCTCATCAGAACATTAAATTCAAAGACGGAATAATACATACACACTCAGTTGTGTATAGAAATGTAACTTAGTCAGTAGGGATTTAGGAAGGGAAGGGAATATAAGAAAGGGGAGAGGATGAAGGAGAGGATAAATTAAGGGAGGCATTGGTGAGAAAAATTTCTTGGGGGTTTTTATTCATCACAGTGGTTAAAAGCAAAAGACTTTTGATGAGTCATGAGACTAAAAGAGAGAGAAAAAGAAAAAGAAGACAATGGGATGGAGCAAAATACACAGTTAGTAATCAGAACCTTGAATGTAAATAGGATGACTTTACCCATAAAACAGAAGCACATAGCAGAATGGATTAGAAACCAGAATCCAACAATATGTTGTTTACAAGAGATACACTTGAAGCAAAAAGACACACAGAGTTAAAATAAAGGACTGGAACAAAATCATATACGCTTCAGCTGAGGTAAAAAAGGATTAATACAATCATCATCTCAGAAAAAGCTAAAAGAGATCTAATTAAATGAGATAATCAAGGAAGCTACATTTTTGCTGAAAGGTACCACAGACAATGAAGTAATATTAAAACTTTTACAGGAAGTTTCTCTAATATAATCCTCATTTCTCAAATATATACTGAGTATAGAACTGAGTCCAATTTATAAAAATAAGAGCCATTCTCCAATTGATAAATGGTCAAAGGAGATAAATAGTAAGTTTTCATAAGAAGAAATCAAAGCTATCAGTCATATAAAAATGTCCTAAATCACTAATAATTATATAAATGTAAATTAAAACAAGCATGAGGTACCACCTCACACTTATCAGAAATGACAAATGCTGGAGGAAATGAGGGGGAAATAGGTACACTAATGAACTGCTGATAGAGTATGTCAACTGGTCCAACCATTTTGGAGAACAATTTGGAACTATGCCCAAAGGGTTATAAAACTGTTCATATTCTTTGACCCAGAAATACCACTACTAAGTCTGTATCCCAAAGAGATCAAAGAAAAAGGAAAAGGATCTATATGTACAAAAATATTTATAGTCACTCTTTTTGGAGTGACAAAGAATTGAAAATCAAGGTGATGCTCATCAATTAGATAACAGTTGAACAAGTTGTGACATATGGTTGTGTTAGAGTACCACTATGCTATAATAAATAATAAGTGGAGTGGTTTCAGAAAAAAATAAAACATAGCAAGACCTATATGAATTGATGCAAAGTGAAGTGAGAACAACCAGGAGGTCAGTGTGTACAGTAAAAGCAATATCACAAGGATTATCAACTGTGAAAGACTTGGCTACCCTGATCATTATAATGATCCAAGACAATTCCAAAGAATTAGTTATTAAAAAAATGCTATCCCACCTGCAGAGAGAGAACTGATGAATTCTGAGGGCAAATTAAAGTGTAATTTTGCTATTTTATTTTTCTTGCTTTTTAAAAAATATGGTTAATATGGAAATTTGTTTTGCATGATATCACATGTATAATTAGTTTGCTTTCTCAGTAGGTAAGGAAAAGCATGAGAGGGAGGGAGAGAATTTGGAACTCAAAATTTAAAAAAGAAAAGAATGTTAAAATACATAAATAATAGTTTAAACAACTTATGAAGAAGGACTATAGATGATTATAAACAACCTCATCTCATAAAACAGAAAGAAAATGGAGGGGGGCAAAATCAGTTTAAAGAAAGATAGGCAAGATCTCTAACTAAACAAAGTTATCCCAAGGGTATTCAAAGATGAAAATGGAAAGATAAATGAAAACATAAGGAAAATGGAAAGGATCTGCAGAAATTATTTCAAAAAACTTTTTTCCATCAAAGATGTTTGAACTTTTACACTTAAACACTAAAATTACAGACCCTCAGGAGCTAAACAGAGATAGTAGAAATGATACTAAAGAGAAAAAGTATTAAGTTGAATTAAGTATATATAGAGGCGATTCATGTTGTAGAAAATACAATTGTGAAGGCATTGAAAAACTGCTTTGCAAGGTATTTAAAGAAGGGGAATATACTAAAGGCATGAGAAAAATCTTGAACTTTATTGATACCAAAAAAAAAAATACAAACCAACCAGTTACTGGGAAAACATCACTAACTACTGTCCTCTAGGTCTATCTATACAAAATCTTTATGAGGGTCATCTACGTATGAATAGTAGGCATACAACTAATGAAGAAACAAGTAGTAGTTTGTTTTTTTAAAATAATATTTTGTCTTTTCCCAATTGCATATAAAAATAATTTTAACATTTGTTTTTTAATTTTGAGTTCCAAAATTTTTTCTTCCCTCCCATGGCTTCCCCCTCCCTGAGATGGCAAGCAACTTGATATAAGTTGTACATGTGTAATCATGCAAAACATATTTCCATGTTAGTCATGTTGTGAAAGAAAATACAAACCCCCCAAAATGGAAAAAAATAAAATGAAAAATAACATCATTTGATTTGCATTCAGACTCCATCAATTCTTTCTCTGGAGGTGGATCATATTTTTCATCATGAATCCTTTGGAACTGTCTTGGATAACTATATTGCTGAGAATAACTAAGTCATTTACAATTGATCATCACACAATATTGCTGTTACTGTGTATAGTGTTCTCCTGGTTCCGTTCAGTTAATGTAAGTCTTTCCAGGTTTCAGTTAGTGTAAGTCTTTCCAGGTTTTTCTAAGAGCATTCTGCTCATTATTCCTTATAGTAAAATAGTATTCCATAATAATCATATACCACAACTTGTTCAGACATTCCCAATTAATAGAAATAATGATTTCTAATTCTTTGCTATGAAAAGAGCTACTATAAATATTTTTGTACAAATATATCTTTTTCCTTTTTCTTTGATTTCTTTGGGATACAAATCTAGTAGTGGTATTGCTCTTTCAAAAGGAATGCATGGTTTTATCACCCTTTGGGTATAGTTCCGAATTGCTCTCCAGAATGGTTGGATCAATTCACAACTACACCAACAGTGCATTAGCATCCCAATTTTTCCAAATCCCCTCCAACATTTATCATTTTCCTTTTCTGTCATATTAGCCAATCTGATAGGTGTGAGGTAGTAGCTTCCAGTTTTTTTAATTTGCATTTCTCTAATCAATAGTGATTTAGAGCAATTTTTTTATCTGACTATAAATAACTTTGATCTATTCATCTGAAAACTGGTGGTTCATATCCTTTGACCATTTATTGACTCAGTTCTCTATATATTTGAGGAATGGGGCCTTTATACCAAGAGATACTTAGTATAAAAAATTTTCCCCTAGCTTTCTGCTTTGCTTTTATCTCGGCTGCATTGGTTTTGTTTGTAACAAGCAGCATTTTGAAGCATTAATCTTCAATACATCTTTACCATACCACAACTGACTGGAAAATGTAGTGAACATAAGATCCCATTATGGTTATTGGGTTTTTATTACAAAAAAGCATTTGATTCAGTAGAGCAATCTGCCACCTTCTTTTTTACAACATATCTCCTATCCGCCTATCAAGATGACTCAAAATCCTTTAGAAGATGTACCAATAGAAATAACTGTTAAATTATTTTCATTCTGTATATATCTTGAATGTACCTAGTTATTTATGTATATCTCTAACTAGAATGTGAGCTTCTTGAGGGCAGGCAGTGTTTCTCCCTTTCTTTATATCCCTGGCACCTAGCATAATTCCTTTTACATAATAAGTGCTTAATAAGTGTTTGTTGGCTTGCTGACTTGTCTTTGCATCTCCAGTACCTAGTATAGTGTTTGGTGGGTGCTTAATAAATGTTTATTGTTTGATTGATTCCTAATACCAAACCATCTTTTTATCTACCAGGCAACACTGTTATATTGGGTTTACATTTTATGAGATTTATACAGAAGGCAATGTAATAAATTCTAAGTCTTTCTCTTTGGAAGTTAAAGATGTGTATCATTCATATAGTGTAGTAGGTATATCCTCGTATTTGATGTCAGGAGGACTGGATGTAAAAACTAGCTCTGATACTTTCTGCTTGCTGTAGCTTTGTTTCCTTTTTCTCTTCTGATTTCATTTTTAGAATGTTTATTTTATTTTTAACTTATGGAATAAAACAAGCATTTCCATAACATAGTATAATGAAAAAAAGAAAATTGCACATGAAACTGCAAATCTATTATGTGCAATTTTGTACTACTTTTAAATATATAATAAAGTTATCATGTAAATTTTTCTTCCTTTTTTTTCCTTCCTTCCCCCTACTCCTCCCTAGAGATGGCTACCATTAGACACAAATATGTATGTGTATATATGTGTGTGTGTGTACATATACATGCACATATATATCTAAAATCATTCTATACATACTTCAATTTATCAGTTCTTTCTCTGGATGCAGCTGTGTTACCAAGAACAAGTTATTTTATTTCTCTGAGGCTTAGTTCCCTCCTCTGTAAAATAGAAATAATAATGCTAACAATACCTACCTTATAGAGTTGTAAGGAAGATGCTTTGTAAACCTTAAAGTACTATATAAATGTAAGGATTTTTTAAATCTACATCAGTGATTATATCAATAACCACCAGGATAGAAGCCTTTACAAATGCACATTGGCAATATGTCTATAGTTTATAGTTTTAGAGTTGCCGGGGACATCAAGTGGTTGTGACTTTACTGCTGGTTAAATAGTTCATACTATATGTCTGAAGAAGAATTTGACCTCAGGTCTTCCTGACTCACAGGTTACAACTCTCTCTATTACATTACATGGTTTCTCAAATATTAGTTATTATTAATTTTCAAATAAATAAATCTCTCTGTTCATATAATAATCCTATAAAAATCAGAGGGTTTTATTAAAAGAGTTCACAGGAATTCAAACTGTAATGATAAATTATTTATTTATTTATAAAATAATTATTTATTTTGTATTTATCTATGTACCTATTGTATTCATCCTCCTCAACCCTCCTTTTTTCCTTCCCTACTCTTATGCATGTTGCTTGAGGGTCAACGATGTTGTTTTTGGTTTTGTCTTTGTTTAGTCAACCTACCTCAGTAGTCTCACGGTCACTCTAGAAGTTATAAACTTTGACTGGGGAAGAACAGAATTCTCTGTGGCTCTCAGAGAGTCAATGACCCTAATCCCTATCTAGAAGATGTGTATTATTAGAACTAATTTCTTCAGAAATTAGTTCTTGAGTCTATATCTCTGGCAAACCTTACTTCTTCCCTGAACTTGTTATGTTTCTGATCCCTGGTTGCAGAGCCTTGGCATAATGAAGTCAACTCTTTATAGAGACTAACAAACATGTATAGCATCTCCTTAGGTTGGAATGATGAAAGGACCCTTCCTTTCACTTCCAAGCAAGTGCTGATATTGTCCACCTGCTTCTTGTGCCATGAGTATACTTTTTATTGTCTGACTGCTTCCTTTGCCATGCTATTGTTATTTAGTCATATTTAGTCATGCCCAACTCCTCGTGATCTCCTTTTCTTGACGAAGATACTGGAGTGATTTGCCATTTCCTTCTCCAGTTCATTTTACAAACTGTGGCAAACAGGGGTTAAATGACTTGTCCAAGGTCACACATCTAGTAAGTGTCTGAGGCCAGATTTGAACTCAGGGAGAAGAGTCTTTCTGACACCACTTTCTGAGACTCTATCCACTGCACCCCCTAGCTGCTCCATTTTTTGCTATGAGAATACTTTTAATTGGCTGCTGAGCTTAAACTCAGTGGTTATACAGAAGGAGCAACATCTGCTCATCAAGCCTTTCCTTCTTGCCCACTTGAGGTGTAAGGATGACTCTGAGCTCTGAAGGGAGGACAGAGAGATGCTGCCAAGCCACAAGCCATTAGCATAGGGCCTCCCAGGCACAATGAAGTCTAGGATAGAGAAATCTCCTATTTCTGTCTTCCTTCATTTGGTACAGGACCTTGTAAAACCACGAAAGGCAGTTGGCATATCTCTCTACCACTTCCTGAGCACTCGAGCAGTGGAATACCAGCTTCCAAAACAACTGTAGCAGTGTCATTGACAGAAGTAGTATCAGATTGGCCAAGAAGGGAAAAGAAAATTGTTCCCTAAAAGTAAAAAAGCTCACTTGGTATTGATCAGAGGAAGTGAAATGGCTAATGAGCAGCCCTGTTGCAAATGCCCCAATGAGACTTTCATACTCCCTCTCAATCAATTATAATCATTCTATGATTCTTTATTGCTTTGTGTTCCCTTTCTGTGTGGAAATAAAACTGCCTGTAACATACCTGATTAATGTTTGTATTCTGAGGATCTTACTACTTCCTTCCACTCCCTCCTCCCACCTATGGGGAGGACTTCTTAAACTTGAGTCAAAAATATAATTGTTCCTCAGGAGTCTCGGGTGGGGGTGCAATTAAAGCATCTGATAGTTCTATTGAGAAGAGAGACTAGTCCAAAGCAGTGAACCCAGGACAAACTTGAAGGGAAAATAAAGGATAGGAAATGGCAAAAGTTACCAGGTTCTTAGGCCTTAGCCTAGCACTGCCTGGCTAGCCACAAATTTGGACTGTTTAACTGTAGACATTGATTTGGCTCTTGGTAGAATAATATTAGTAACAAAATAATGCATAATAAAACATATTTCCAGCTATCTCTCCTAGACACAGGCAATCCCTAGACAATGCCCAAATGGCTGAGCACCCAGAAATTCCAGGGAAAACAATAGTTTGAGTTTGTCTAGTTGTCTAAAGCATTACTCCTTTGAATGGGCAGAAACGTATGGACATTTCAATACATTTCCCAGTTGGTGATATTGGTGACCATCTCATGTTTACATGAAGGCACTGAAACTCTGAACTCTTAGAGAATGAGAATCTTGCCTCCTCCCCTAGCATGAAGCTGTAATACTAGGATCCAATACACTTGGGAAGACATAAGCTCCAGAGAGCAAACTTTGAATAGCTAATTGAAGAGCAGGGTGAGTAGACTCAACAGATGGCCTTTTCATCCTACCTTAGAATCCTTCTTTGATCTTGACTATGATACCCCTCTGCTTAAATGTGTTTCATCATACTTCCTATGGCAAATTTCTTCTCTTGCCACCCTCTTCTTGCCCCACTGCTCCTTGATGTCCAAGAAACAGACATCACAGAAAGGGTGCTACATTTGTATACTAGGACCCTACACATAGTAGGCACTTAATAAAATGCCTGTTAAATTGAATTAATTCGGATCATTTAATTGAATTTTAAAGTTTCTTATGAAACTAACCTCAGTATAACAGAAGTCAACATTGTGGAACAAAGATATTGATGGAACATTCCCTATAGCGAAGCCAGTTCCTTTGTTAAGAAACTAATGCTCAGACTAGTTAATCTCTGCCCAAAACCTGTTGGCAGTCAAACAGACAGTCTTATTGACTTCCATGGATCCATTACCAAAAGAAAGGAAATTGTTAAATGAGAGTGAAATGTTTATTTCTGTGCTGGTATTTGTATGCCAATAACCCACACTAATATAAATAATAATTATTGATATTTACGTAGCACTTTAAGGTTTGTCATGTGCTTCTTATTTGATACAGCCCCATGAGATAGATACTACTGGAATTAATATCTCCAATTTTCAGAGAAAACCAAGGCTCAGAGAAATAAAATGACTTGGCCTTGGCAAGGAAGTAGCAGAATCAAGGCTTGACCTACTCTCTACTGACCTCAAGGCCAACACTCTTTTAAGTGCTCTAAACAATTATATCACTCCACCTCATCTAAAAAGAATTTTATGTTTATAACATTTCTCCTAAGCAGCCCCAGGTTCTTTATGAGCATTTGTAGCTGAAGGAATATTAAACAGCACAACACCCCTGTGAGGGAGGTAAAATGGGATTACTTACTTGAAAACTTCATTTAAAATTTATTGCTAGTTAACATAAATACACCACAGAGCAAATGATTTTATTGCCACTGGATTCTTTTAGAGTGTGAAGCACATAATCAGGACAAAGAAAAAAGTTTTCTCTTAGAACTAAATTACTTTTCTTTGAATCAAGGGATTCTGGAGATAGTCTATCAAAATGAGGGTTAGCGATCAAAAGATAATGTAGGAGAGTGATCAGGGGAGTTTCCTGACAAACTTGGTGAGCTTATAGGGTAGTAAGAATGAGTTCGGGCCTTTAACAGTATTTCATCCATTGGAGATGAACTGAATTGGCTGGTTGGTCCATTATGGACCAGAGCCAACTCCCTGTGCTGGGACTATGTAAAGGGGAGACAATTGCAGGATCAGAATTTTCCTTTTTGGGTCCATTCCAGAGAGATCCTGAGAGAGCAGCAGAGCTAAGAGTGAACCTAAATTCTGGATGGAGGAGAAGAGAACTGGATGTGTGGTAGGAAGTAGAGGGACAGAGAGGAAGCCCAGGCATTAATACTACCCTACTGGAAAATCTGACAGCTTATTTTGAGTAAGAGAAATTGTTACTCGAGAAAAGATTTCCTGGAGACTTCTAGATCCCAGCCTCCTGGATAGTATGTGTAGAGGGGAGGAGGATTGCTTGGAAAATGTCACTGATAACTTCTGAACCCCAATTTACTGGGCTTTACCTCTGGAAAATAGGGTGTCAAGACTTCTCAACCCATGAACACCAAAGACAAAGTAGAAGGTCAGTGGGAAAAGTCTGTGACTGCAGCGAGAGAAGGAGCTAGGTCTCAGTCGCAAGTCCCGAGAGCAGCCTCTGGGACAGCGGTTGCCTCATAAGCTTCCAGGCCACAGACTGAGGAGGAATCAAGTGGCTGATCAGAGGGGTATTGCAGGGATCTCTTTGCCAGTGCTAAGACAAGAATCTCTTACTCTGCCCATGCTTGGATCTGGGTCACAGTTCTGGGGGGGGGGGGGTCCTGGGGAGAGAAGGAGTGCTGGCATGGTGAAGCTTGTTGTGGCTGTGGAGAGGAAATACCTCGCCCCTTATCATACCACCTTGGAAGAACTGAAAATTTACAGGTCCCTAGAAGTAGCTCTGAAAACAGGTGTACAAACCCCCGAAGCTTGGGACAGTAAATTCTCCATATTGGAAGCAGACTCTTACCTTAACAAAGAGTTTAAAACTCAAGTAATTGGCCAGGATCATGAGTATGCAGCACAAAAAGAGTCAGACTATATTATCTTACTTTAGTGACAAAGAAGATCAAAACATACAACTAGAAGAAGACAAAAAAGTCAAAGCTCCTACATACAAAGCCTCCAAGAAAAATATGAATCAGTCCCAGGCCTTGGAAGAGCTCAAAAGGGATTTTGAGAAGCAAGCAAGAGAAATAGAGGAAAAACTGGGAAGAGAAATGAGAGTGATGCAAGAAAATCATGAAAAACAAGTCAACAGCTTCCTAAAGGAGACCCAAAAAAATACTGAAGAAAATAACACCTTAAAAAATAGCCTAACCCAAATGGCAAAAGAGGTCCAAAAAGCCAATGAGGAGAAGAATGCCCTAAAAAGCAAAATTGGCCAAATGGAAAAGGAAGTCCAAAAGTTCACTGAAGAAAATACTTCCTTAAAAATTAGAATAGAGCAATTGGAAGGTAGTGACTTTATGAGAAATCAAGACACTGTAAAACAAATCCAAAAGAATGAAAAATTAGAAAACAATGTGAAATATCTCACTGGAAAAACAACTGACCTGGAAAATAGATCCAGGAGAGAGAATTTTAAAATTATTGGACTATCTGAAAGTCACAATCAAAAAAGAGCCTAGATATCATCTTTCAAGAAATCATCAAGGAAAACTGTCCTGATATTTTAGAACCAGAGGGTAAAATAGAAATTGAAAGAATCCACCAATCTCCTCCTGAAAGAGATCCCCAAAGGAAAACTCCTAGGAATATTGTAGCCAAATTCCAGAGTTCCCAGGTCAAGGAGAAAAATATTGTAAGCAGCCAGGAAGAAACAATTCAAATATTGTGGAAACATATCAGGATAACACAAGATTTAGCAGCTTCTACATTAAGGCATGGAATATAATATTCCAGAGGGCAAAGGAGATAGGATTACAACCAAGAATCACCTACCCAGCAAAACTGAGTATAATCCTTCAGGGGAAAAAATGGTCATTCAGTGAAATAGAGGACTGACAAGCATTCTTGATGAAAAGACCAGAGCTGAATAGAAAATTTGATTTTCAAATACAAGACTCAAGTGGAACATGAAGAAGTAAACAGGAAAGAGAAATCATAAGAGACTTATTAAGGTTGAACTGTTTACATTCCTGCATGGAAAGATGGTATTTGTAACTCATGAGACCTTTGTCAGTATTAGGGTAGTTGGAGGGAAAAAATTGTATGTATGTATATAGATAGATAGATAGATAGATAGATAGATAGATAGATAGATAGATA